>NW_019733326.1:156988-327525 GCF_002891405.2 Cryptotermes secundus
AGCGTTTTGCTGATGTTGCTGAGGTGAAGGAAAAAACGACGGAGGCGCTGTCAAGCATCTCAAAAGATGAATTTAGACAATGTTTTGAAAAATGGAATAAAAGACTAGACAAGTGTATTAGTGTAAGTGGAGAGTACTTTGAAGGGGATTGAAGGTTTGTGCTTAAAATTTGTTAAAAAAAAAATAAGTTTGGTTTCTTTTGCGTACCCCCTCGTATTATATGATTGTGGTGAGTAGCACTAATATGGATCCATATTGGGATAGATCAGTAACAAGGGACATATCTGATGAGACTGCCTGAAGATGGTCCCATATGTGGACCGAAACATGTCACAACTATCAAATAAGACCAATGTGAGCAGTTCGATTGATTTATTTTTATTGTTGTTTTGGCGGCCACATACCACAGAAGAAAAGTCTTGTTTGTTCAGGGAAGACCTGTCTGGTGATTTGGTTCTAGCCATGTGTCGGGTAGAATCTGTCAGCTTTCTAATGAAGCTATAACGATCTGCGTCACTGTCAGATGAAGCCGCACTCTCAGAGATGTATTAGACACAGTATACCGAAATTATTGACTTGGAAGTACTGAAACTGGATCTTAAATGAAGAAAAATGTTAAGTCAAGAATGATAAATGAGGGTTCCACTGTAATTAATAACAACTTTTATCTTAAGAAGGTTCCTGTTTGAAGTAACTTCCATTTATCACTCTGTGAGTTGCTAGCCTCTCATCATGGAGGCCCAGGGCAATCAGTGTGGGATATATGGTGAACTAAGTGCCAAGTATTTACTTTTCCTCTGCCAGTTATCATTTTGTCGCCATCTGGGACTGGTGCGATCATTGGGACCACTCGCAGACCAAGTCCAAAGGGACACAGTCTCAACCCATTTCAAGAATAAAAAACTACAAGTCTCATTGGCATGTGTGATTTATAGATATTGTAACTTAACTTAACCATTACTGGTTACAGATGTGTCTGAATACTAGGGACCACTTCAAAGCTATCGGAGATGTCGCTAGTGCTAACCGTTTTGAGCAGTTGGCATTACACTCGACAAAAGATCTGAATGTGGTTCGCTGCGCACACAAACGTAGTGAAGCAATCCCAAAGTTCCATTATGAGACAAGAAACTTCGCTATTGTGCAGTGAGTACTCGTTTTGTTTGCTCAGACTTATGTTTTAGTGTACCGAATGCCAGCTATTTCAGACACTCCTAACTCATATTATGGAGGTTCTCGGTTTGGATCTTGGCTTGGGCACCTTTGATCCTGACAGATTTTTTTGTGGTTTTCCTTAGTCTCTCCAGGAATATGCAGGGACAGTACCTCAATTAGTCTGTGAAATTTCCTTCAGCAGATTGTTCCTCTGTCATCCTAGCACCCAGCACCATGTGCTCATAACTACTGATGCCATTGTAACATAACCCACAGAAGAAAAATCAAGTTCCAGTAGAGGTGCACAATGACACAAATTCTTTTGTGGGTTATTTAAAGACATTGTTAGTATCTAGGCTCCATTGCATCGGAAAGGATTTGTAAGGAAGCAGTCATGGCCTAAACAAGGTACTGCCATGGCACTTGGATGGAGGGACTGAGGAAAACCCACTAAAAATCTCAGTCACGATAACCAGTGCCCTGGTCAAGGTCTGAATCAGGTGCCTCCCAAGTGCAAGCCAGTGGTGTTCCCTATGGACCAACCTGTGTCACAAGAAATATTTAACTCATCGCTGTATTTTTTTAGTCCTCTTCCCCTTTTTGAAAAAATGAAAGTTGGCTTATGTGATCATCTCGCCATCTTTCTCTGTATCCTCCCTTATCATTGCTAGGCAACGATTGGTAAACATATTCCCACAGCAATGAATACACATGCAGCAATAGAAGAATTGTTGGATATGTCATTTTTTATCCTTTTCATGTTGCATCAAAGGAAAGTAGATGATGGTTTCTTCCCAGAACTTCTTCTGTATGTAACATGTCGGTATTGTGATCTTATGGATTGCAACTCTGTGTAGTCATATGAGTGGAAACCAATATTTTGGACGAAATGTGCTGCCTCCATCTTCATTGTTGAAGTGTGTAGTGTGTGGCTGTGGTATATAGGCAGTTTGCAAGGAAGNAGTATTGTGATTTTATGGATTGCAACTTTGTGTAGTCATATAAGTGGAAACCAGTATTTTGGACGAAATGTGCTGCCTCCATCTTCACTGTTGAAGTATGTAGGGTGTGGCTGTGGTATATAGGCAGTTTGCAAGGAATGTCACTGAGGGCATAAGGAAATGGAGCCCAATGTGGAAACAGGAGGTAGGCAGATGGCATTTTCTAACACCCCATTCATTGCCTGAAACACATTTTCAGTACGTTACTGTTTGACATCTGCATGTGTTAGGTGTGTGCTAATGTAATAAATAAAACAAGATATGTGTGGGTTTGTGTGCCTCTATAGTCTAGTGGTCAGAGTTCCTGGCTACAGATCCAGAGGTCCAGGTTTGATTCCCAGCACTACAGATTTTCTGACAAGTAGTATGTCTGAAACTCAGCCTCATGAGGATACTTGAGGAGCTATTTCAAGGAAATAGCAGCTCCGGTCTAGAAAACCGAAATTATCAGCCATGGGGATTTGCTGTGCTGACCACGTGACACCCCCTATCCACTAAAGTTGGAACTCACTTTGCCGGCAAGTGGTGGTCACTTGGTTGGTATAGTTTTCTGGTGGACTAAAACTACAGAATGGGTTTGTGTGTTAATGTTCTAACTCAAGAATCAAGGAACACTGAAAGCTGAAACTTCGCATATGTACTTACAGAACCATAAGGGTGTGCACCTCAGGCTTTTTTTCCCCCTTCTGTTTACAGGCCGCAATTAAGGAATTTACACATTTGCAATCGGTAGCATAGTTGGTTGAGGCACTACCAGCCGGAAGGTCACAGGTACAAGTCCCAATGAGGTCATTGGATTTTTTTCAGTTGACCTAATCCTTCCAGCCGCTCTGTGGCCCTGGGGTCAACTCAGCCTCTAGCAGAAATGAGTACCAGGAATATTCTTGGGGGTAAAGGGAAGCCCACCCATAGGGCTGACAACCTTACTGCCATCTATGAGCTAATTGTCTAGAAAATGTGGGAACCTCAACATCTCACAACCCTATGGGTCTCCATGGACTCTTGCAGGGATACCTTTACTTTTTTTTACTTTTTACACATTAGCAATATATCTGTGAGGAACTCAAGATGGTGACAATAATGTGTACTTATAAATGGGAAGGAAACATGTTTACGCCATGTAGTGTCATATTCTAGACAACTTATAAACCTATATACATAACATTCCAAGTAATTGGGGGAATAAGATTAGGAATTTTGATCTGAAGATTACAGAAATGATATATTATGAAATGTGACACAAAAAATAAATATTGTCACGTGTTGGGTGTATAACTTGACAAATAACTTTACGCCTTCTTGGATGTAGCGAATTTATTGAACACTCGCTCTCACAATTACACAATTCACAACTCCTCAACTACTACCATCGGCAGTATCACAGATACTTCTCCTGTAGTCACTGCCATGCACTCGATACAACCCGACTCGGTGACTGCTAGATTGAAACTGACTGGTTACTCTCTCTCTCTAGTAACTCACAGCTGAATAGTGTTCGCTGCTCCTTATTTAGGCTTGGCACAGACAACACAGAAAACAGTTATGTGATAGGTATGGCTGTTGCGTAACGTCGTGTTTACCAATTGCCTAGCAACAGTCATTGCACGGGCTCCCCTGTTGCGTGACGCCATGTTTACAAAGGAGTTACTGGGCAACGCTGCGTAGCAACCAGCGCGTTTCGGCTTGGCACGGACAAACACCGCTTTTCTTAGTGTTGCGTAACCTGGCAACCGACCGTTTATCAAGGATCTGTCTTTGTGGTAACTTGTTCCACCTCCTGTTGCCCAGCAACAGTTAGACATGTCACAGCTCCCTACTTAAGTCTGTTCGTCCCGAATAGCCTAATAGTGCATCACCAGTCTTTTCCTTCCGAGGCTATACTTGCAGTGTCTTCTTTTTGTTTGTCTCGGTGTTTCTTTTCTTCCAGTTTTCCGTTCTCCAACTGCTACATCCGCTCCCTTCTTAAGACCAGCTTGTCTCGAGCAGCTTCCTGTTACAAGATCCAGTTGTATCACATTCGTCCCTCACATTCATCCATCACACATTCACTCTCTCTGGGGAAGCCGGTGCTCCTCCTCTGTGCTCTGCTTCTTTTTCATTTTGGAGGGGGTCGACTCCTCCACAAGGTCCAATCCTTTCTTGTCCGCAACTCAACAGTAGATCTGACCATTAGCTCGGCAATCTCCAGTCTTGCAGTTTTCATGACATTCGTGTCAAAATTTCCCGTGCTTTTCACTTGTACCGTCTTCATGTCTGGTTTCTTCACATATCACGGCTGTCCGCCACCTAGGTCCTTCACTTCATTTCTGCCTTGTAGTTGCTGTCTCAGGCCTCGGTTCCTGGTCAGGTCGGTGCCTTCCTGGTGCATCTGTTGTCTCCTTCTGTACATCCATCCTTTCCAGATTCCTCATACCACACTGTCTTTGTCATGAACTTTCCCAATGGCGTTATCCTTGCACTGTGCCACTCCTGCATGGTGGGTCGTCCTACTTCTAGAAGCGACCAGTTCTCTCCATGGGCAACACTTTTCCTGGGTAATGTATGACTTTACGATATCTCTCTTGTATCATGCCACTGTTGCACAACGGGACATCTTCCAGTTTATTGGCGTTTTCTGTGCCACTTTCACATGATGTGTTGTCCCTCTGCGGGCGACGGCCAGTCTTCAATAATAGTGTTCAATATATTCGCTACATCCAAGATGGTCAAAGTTATTTGTCGCGTTATACACCCAACACGTGACAATTTGGTGTGGTGCCTAATTAGTTAAGCACAAGGACACCTTTACCTTACTACCTTCTCATGGTAGCCATGCAAATTTTGAAACTGTCTTTGAGGTTATGTTGTAGTGCAAAGATGTTTAAAAAATTTGTTACTTTATTCATAACAAAAATTAATATGCAATTTCTTGGGTAGCATGTCACTACCTTGATTGACATGACAACTTACTGTGCTGTCAGAAATCCAACATTGCATTTGTTGCATTCACAGAAAACAATCTCATGGTTAAGAGTAATGAAGAAGATGCATTTCTGAAGCATTTTATCAGTGTAATATGGAACGTGAAAATCTCAAATAGGTTCATGGCTTTGGAAAACTTGGACACTGAGGTGAATGTTAATAAAGCTGGGGAAACTATTAGAGAGAGTATAATTTCTGCCAAGGAGAGTCTAGGTTATTATGAACCGAAGAAGCATAAGCCATGGTTTGATGAAGGATGCTCAGAATTACTAGACCAAAGAAAACAAGCCAAATTGCAATGGTTACAGGATCCAAGCAAAATAAATCGGGATAATCTGAACAATATAAGATGTGAAACCAGCAGGCATTTCAGGAACAAAGAACGGGAATATCTGAAAGACAAAATTGATGAGCTTGCAATGAACAGTAAGAACAAGAACTTTAGAGTCCTGTATAGAGGAATAAATGACTTTAACCCTTTGACGTGGTCATTTAAATTCCGTGGCCGCGGCTCCTGCGGTAATATATTCAGCCGGCCATTTAAATTTTGTTCGAAAATTATTTATTCATCATTGTTCTTAAATTCTATGAGATAGGAACATGAAACTTTCACTAAAATGATCTTAAATGGTNATAGATGAAATTACTGGGGATCATCAGTGTGGGTTTCGACGCAACAGATCAACTACAGATCAGATCTGTTGCATTTGTCAGATATTGGAGAAAAAAATGAGAGTACAATGAGACAGTAATCAGCTATTCATAGACTTCAAGAAAGCCTATGATTCAGTTAGGAAGGAAGTATTGTACAATATTCTGATAAAGTCCATGTAGGTAAACATTTGTCTGATAAATTTCCTATCCAGAATGGTCTAAGACAAGGAGATGCTTTATCGCCACTCCTTTTCAACTTTGCTTTAGAATATGCCATTAGGAAGGTCCGGGAAAAGCAGATGGGACTGAAATTAAACGGGACACATCAGCTGTTGGTCTGTGCTGATGATGTGAATCTACTGGATGATAATATGGGTATTATAAAGAAAACACACAAACTTTAATTGACACAAGTAAGGAGGTTGATCTAGAAGTAAACACATAGAAAACTAAGTGTATGTTGGTGTCTCATCACCAAAATGCAGGGCAACTCATGACATAAAGATAGAAAACAGATGTTTTGAACATGTGGCACAGTTCAGATATTTGGGAATGCCAATAACAAATCAAAACCTGATTTGAGGAGGAAATTAAGAGGAGATTGAACTTGGGTAATGCTTGCTACCATCAGTCCAGAACCTTTTGTCTTCTCGTTTGCTGTCCAAAAACATAAAAATTAGAATATACAAAACTATAATTTTGCCTGTGGTTCTGTATGGGTATGAAACTTGGTCTCTGACATTAAGGGAGGAGTATAGACTGAGGGTGTTTGAGAACATGGTGTTGAGGAGAATATTTGGGCCAAAGGGGGATGAAGTGACAGGAGGTTGGAGAAAACTGCATAATGAGGAGCTTTATAATTTGTACTCTTCTCCAAGTATAATTAGAATGATCAAGTCAAGGGGGATGAGGTGGGCAGGGCATGTAGCACGATTTGGGGAGAAGAGGAATGCATATAGGATATTGGTGGGAAAGCCAGAAGGAAAGAGACCACTGGGAAGACCAAGGCGTAGGTGGGTGGACAATATTAAAGTGGATCATAGAGAGATAGGATGTGATGGTATGGATTGGATAGATCATGCTGATTTGTATGCAGGGACAGGGGGACAGATTAGCTTGATCTAATGGACCAAACACAAAAGTGTTTTACTTGTACCTGATGGTAGAAGCGTTTGAAGTGTTGTCTTTCTTTAAACAAAATTAAAGAATGGAGAACATGGAACATACATGCCAGGTCAGTGGTCGGGTCACTTTGTCCCTTAGAGCAAGTCACAGAACTTACACTGGAAGTGCACATATGTTCCTAACAGCTACAGGAGTTCAGAACGCAGTTGTGAGACCGAGAAAGTTGTTTAGATGGAATGCTAACTGAGGAGGTACCCAGTTTGAATCTTGCCAGGGGCACCAACTATCCTGACTGGGGTTTTTATGGTTTTCATATGTCCCTCCAGGCAAATTAAAGGATAGTACCGCTTAAATAGGGGTACGATTGGATCCTTCCACATTCTGTCAAATTCCTCATTTACTGTCGTCACATAATTTGATGCTCTGCATCTCACATTGTCATTGAATAAATTACAGAGGAATCATTTCTGTGTTATGCTACTGGTATATGTTGACGTGAGAGGGATTGTTTGAATGATACAGTAATGAGGTTTTAGGTCCTCACAGAAGGGAATATTATGGTCACCGTCTTGTGGGATATGGCCCTGTGTGAGCAACCCTTAGTTTGTGCAGATAGGTGCCAACCCTGAAGTTGGCACTGTTCAACCAAACAACATGGTATCACATCCCACATCTAAAGACCCTTAAATATATTCAGGTTTTGAGCTGTATTTGAACTCAGCTTAACTGTATTTTCAAAACCATAGGTGTTCAGCTGAAATTGTAGATAAATGATATAATGATATAAACTCCATCCCAAGTGCAAACAATATACGTATTATGTGTCCTTGATCTTGCTCCTTTACACCACATGTTTTGGCCTCAGACGGCCATCATCAGGTGTATAACACTCATGTTGCTGTCACACTGCACCCAGCCCAAAATTTAACATTTAAAAACACTTTCCTTGTTATTATCAACATCTACTTCGTTGATATCTGTCTGGTTTGTAGATTATTTTACACACGTTAATTTTGACTTTCCTGTAGTAGCACTATAAAATCTTTAGTTCTAATTTTAAAATCCTTTAAAATTTTTCTCTAAATTTTAAAATTTAAAATTGTTAGGGTTACTCGCCCTATGTCTAAAGTGCTGCAGCGGCTAGTTCTTGTTTCCACACTGTATAGGTGTTATCATGTGTAGTCTTTTATCGTTTAGAGTGCAACAGGATGCTTAAATATAATAAAGAAATTGTAGATGTCCAACTAAGGCTGAAACCCAGCGAAGATTTGAACCAGATACCTCCTGAGTACAGGACAGAAATGTTACTGCTGGAGGCAGCTTGCTTAGTGCAGTTGTAATGTTGCAGTAAATTCATAAGTTGGTGGTGAAGGTTTCCAGCAGTGGACCTATATGGGAAGTCCAGGATGTTCAGAGCCTTCCAGCAGAGGATAAGAAAGCATTAAAAGTGCGAAGTCTTAGAGCTTTCAGCATGGTTTATTTGAGATTTATGTTTCCAGTTTCTGAGTACTGACATCATGTGACTTAACTGGCTGGTGTGGCAGTAACAGTGTGGACTTGCATCTGAGTGATGCTTGGTTCAAGTCACGGCCAGGACGCGGGCTATCCTAACTGAGTTTTCATGGTTTTCCTCAGTCCCCACAGGCAAATACCATGATTAGTCCATGACTCCTTCTTCCCAAATTCTTTTCATTTTATTTCCACCAGTCATACCATTCGATACTGTATAGCCTGAGATACTGTGTTGTAAAACCAAGCACAAAATAAAGAAAGAACAAAAGATGTCATGTGATGAGGTGGCATCTGGCATCATACTATACAACTTCAGGCAGAAATGACTGATACATCCGCTGCGAGTATATGTATAGTACTGTATCTTAAGGCTTTATAAAATGTGTCAGTTCCCAAAGTTATGTGATCCTAAATGTATTTTCTCCCAGGAAGCAGCACTTGTTTTACAATGTTGCTTATCTTAACATTCATACTTCTAGATGTTGTACAGATCTGCGTGACAGTGACCTGGAATTGACAGTTATACAAGGTATCAGCTATGCTGTACCGAACCCGAAGGAGGTGGACACATATGTGAAGTTCGAATTCCCTTATCCTGCGGTAAGTAATGTGTTATATTATTTCTGAATATGAGATTCTCATGCAGTGACTACGAAAAGGTCCTAGTTTGCAGAAGGTCCAATGTTCTAGAGGAATGTAGGGCTTTCTGCATACAATTTAATGTTACAACATAGAAGACCATACTCTTTATTATGGATCTTGTTACTGTTGTATCAGTCATGATATGTATTTTGCAGGAGGATCCACCAAAAGACCGTACACCCTTGGTAAAAGATACAAATAACCCTGAATATAATGCAACCTTCAATTTAACAATCCATCGTAACTCACGAGCTTGCCAGCGAGTCTTTAAGAGACATAGCATCAAGTTGGAGGTCTGGTCACGAGGGTAAGTTAATCACACAGAAAAGCAAAATCTGTCCCCATGCTTAATTAATTAATTGAGTGCTGTGCCATGAAGACATAAAGGGTAGTGGAGATATAGCTCCATATGTTCTTAACCTCAGTGCTAGATGGAGGTGAAAGTGTCAGCTTCATGCCTCAGCCACTTCACCTCCAGTGAACAAACCCTTAGAGTGTATTGAATAGGAGGTTGAGTGCTCCTAAGAATTAGTCTGGACACTTTGGGGAAGAGAAAAATCTCTTGTCCCTGATGGGATTCATACCCCAGTTCCTCGATGTTGGTTTGAATCTTGGCACAGACACTGGTTATCATAACTGAGGTTTTCATATTTTCTGTCAATCCCTCCAGGAAAATTCTGTGATAATATTTCAATTACGCTATAACCACGTTCTTAAACACCTTTTATAAGTCATCATTCACCTGCCATCCTACCGTTTTACACTGTATAGTCTGGGTAGTGACAGCATCATAAAGTATCCCATAAGAACGTTATTCCGGAGTTGCTGTTGCTGATTTAGTGTTCAACTTTGAAAACCTGTCTTTTTATAGGGGCTTCTTCAGGAGTGACGTGCTGATCGGGACAGCCACCGTGAAGCTTCTTCCCCTAGAAACGAAATGCACAATTCACGACTCGTTCGATGTAAGTTCTGTCACAAGTAATGAAATGTACACATGGAGCTGATGGAACATAAAATAATTGAAATGCTTCATTCTTTTGTCTAGGAACTGAAATAATTTTAATTGATAGAAATTGTAATTTTATAATATTATATTGTAACATCCTGTTGTACTTTTCATTTACTGTCAATTAGATTTTTACAGTCTGTGCAACAGTAATGTTCTATAAAATTTATTAAAAGATATTCACTTTAAAAGTTTATCACTATATGTTTCTACCAATGTGATCCTTATCAGGTGTTAAAATCTTTGGCGAAGAAACTGCTGTCTTCTGTTTCATTGCTTATGTTGTTAATATGTCAGTTCCTTCAGTGCACTTGTGTGTTGTGAGTTGGTGGGTTGTGTTCTCTCCTGTTGTGTGTTGTGCTGCATGTATTGTTTTTTTAATTTTATCTAAAATTATGCAGCAATGGTATATTAATGCAGTTACTGTGTTTCTGGAAATAGTCCATTGTTCTGTTTTTATTTAAAACTCAACAGCATTTCGGTGACTGGATACTGTGTGTGTCTTCAGGTGGAGCCTACTCAGTTGGTCCCAGTCAGTAGAGCTAGACCCTGTCTCCAGAGATAGGTAGTAGGTTCCAACTGCAGACGGAGACAGAATCCAGTCTCCGATACATTGTGTGTCTTAAATAAAAAAATGACAGGATGATGAATAATGTCTGGAAACAATAATCTTGTAATTTTATATTAGTAAAAGTTCATATTTATAATGGCTAGGAATTCATTGTCAGTTGGTACTACCTGCTAACTAATGTACTAACTCCTGGAGCCGAGTCCTTGAGAAGCCAACAGCTACCCAGCCACTCAAGAAATGCCTAGCATTTTATGGAACCTGAAGGTTTATTGCTGTGTTCATAGCAGACTGCCACTAGTCCCTCTCCTTGGCCATATGAATCCAGTTCACACCCTCCCATCCTATTTCTTTTAGATTAATTTTAATATTATTGTCCATCTACATTTAGGACTTCCTAGTGGTTCTTTCCTTTAGGTTTTCCTGCCCATACTTCTTATGCTTGTGTCCTATGTGATACATACCCGGCCCATTTCATTTTCCTTGACTTGATTGTTGTAAATATATTTTGTGAAGAATATGAGACATGAAGCTTGTCATTGTGCAATTTTTTTTTACCAATCTACCGTTACTTCATCTCTTGTTAAGTCCAAATGTGTTCTTCAGCATTGTTTGCAGATACTCTCAGTGTTCTTTTTACTTAAAGTTATATCCTTCAGCAAGTTAAATAATTGAAGGCAGAAATCAGCTGTTTTGGAAGCATCATGAAGATCCTTTCACTTCCACATATTACAGTATTCGAAAAAGTCGATTTTGAGGTTCTGACTGGTAAAATATATGTATTTTCAGAACCCCTGAACATGGAAGCATATTATAGGAAAGTATTATGATGATGAAAAGAAAAATCGGTCTCAAGGGTTTGATGAATTTACACATTTTCAGGCTCCCAAAATATGAAGAAGTGTGTGCGTGCGTGCACTCCCCCCTTGAATGAATGAATGAAAGTACAAGGGTTGGGCCTTCTTGGCCCTTGCACCGCGACCTTCAGTGACCTATTGTGCTTCCCCTTTTGATTATCCCCTCAGCAATCCTGCGCTTCAAATGAAGCGCACGATTTTATACATAGGGGCGTTGAAATGGTCACTTGGTTCCATAAAGTATTGACCCAAGTGACGTAGTCTTAAATAAGCTAAGGCCTCACATTCACACAGGATGTGTGTGGCTGTTTCGTTTTCTGTCTGACACCTCTCACAAGTGCGACTATCACTTAGTCCCAGTTTAGCGGCCTCCGTAATCTAGGGGTAACGTTCCCACCTCATGACTCAAGGTACGCGGGTTCAAACTCGGTGGAGGTCGTGGAATTTTTAAGGGCGCATAAATTCAGGGAACAAGTCCTCCAGGAGGGACTTTGTAAGGTAAGGGCTTCCTTGTAGGTGTCCCACTGTTCTGTTCTTTTAGCTGTATTAAACAGCCTTCTCGTTTTGGTTCTAAGCCCACTCAACTGTTTATTCCACCAAGGCACTCTCCTTGGTTCGCAAGTGGCCCTAGCCGGACAATTCCGATAAAAGGACAAGATAATAGCCTGTTGCAACTGGTCAACTGACTGATCAACATCCTTTATTGTGCGTATATTTCATGAGATGGTCTCCAGATTTACTTTTAGGTCATCTTTGTAAGACTCCAAATTGGTTCTCTTAGATTCCTATAAGTAGCTTGATCTACTGTAATGTTGCTTATTTGAAAGCATATATATCTGTGATCCGATAGGGACGGCTCATCAGATACATGCCAATTACTTACCCGGTTTCCTATGTTATTTGTCCCTAGTGTCAAATCAATAACCTCCTTCCTACTGCAAACTACAAAGGTAAGTTCATTACCGTAGTTTAGAATATTGAAGTTCGAACTCAAAATTCCATAAGGCTCTCTCCCCTTGGGTTAGTGCCGGTGCTCCCCCACAAGATGTGGTGCGCATTGGCATCACATCCGATGATGAGTTGCTTTTTCCTGCTACAGCAGTAGTCTATGATGTCCCTCATCTCCTTAGTTGGTGGTGGTTCATCCAAGTCGTATGGAAGGTAGACTGAAGCAATAATCAGCTCCCCGCTGCCTCCTCAATACGTGTATGCTATCCTTACCGCTGTTGCATCCCTAGAACAGAGCTCCAGCAAAGGCAAGGCATTAACATGATTCCTGATATAAACACAAGATCTTGCATTTTATTACTGGGTACAGCAGAGTAAACTGTTCCCCCTGTGTTAGTTAAGCCCCTTATTTGACCCTTGTCCAACCAAGGTTTCTGAATAAGTGCTATATCTGCCTTACCCTCAGCTAGTTGTTGGCACAGAGTTGCCGTGGCAGCTTTGCTGTGGTGTAGGTTAATCTGAAGAAATTTCATGCTCTTAGTGATCTCTTCCAATTGGGGAGGGCTCAATTTCCATCTTATGTCCCTCCCCGCCCTCGGACTGGGTTCCGTGTGAAGGGGTCCCCTGATCTGCTTTGCTTTGGTCATCCAGGGTGTGGGTATCTAATCCCCTTCCCCCTCACAGACCTAGTTAGAAGATACTGTATCTGACAGGTTCTGCCCAGCACTGATCCTCAGGATCATTCAGCACCTTAACAGTCCCCTGTGAGAGTCCTGTAAATATTTTGTAGCTGGTCCTCTGTATAATAGTATGGGAGTCCCAGTCTATGAATCAGATGAGCCTTTGGCCTTTCGACTCAGATTGCTTATCGAGTACCTTCCAGTTCTCAGTATGAATTCCTGGGTTGAGGTCTGCAATCCATTTCAGCAGCTCTTCCTGCTTCTGGGCAACTTTGTCCCTAGTCTGGAGAGCCACTTTAACAGTAGCCTTCAGCCTGGCCCCTAATTCCAGCCTGTGGTTGTTAGTGGCTTCGGTGAGCCACTGACCAGACTGTTGGTCGGCGCATACATAAATAAGTGCACCTCCCACTAGTCTGTAGGATTTCAGGTGTGGTAGTTCTCCCTTTGGAGTCCTACATAACACCTCCCCCAATACTTCCAGAATGGAATTTTGGTCATCATCGGTAAGCTTATCCTCAGGATAGGTTTCCTTGAAGATAGCTACTTTTATATTGGTCAGAGCCTCCTTGTAAGTCCCTGGGCCTTTTTGGAGTTATGGCCATTTCTGTGGGGGTACTGCCCTCCAATCTTGGCCTCTTAAAGGTGCCGGTGGGGGTTTCTCCCTACTTGGATGAGCCTGCATTTCCTGGTTTCTGACTGCCCCCAATTGCTTTGCTTGCCTCAGCTCTTGCCTTTTTCAATTTCCGTCTAGTGCATCCAGACAAGGTTCTTTTAGCTAGACGCAGTCCACCTTCTCCAGAGACTAGGTGTCCAGTCCTTCTCCTGCTGCAGGTGTGTTTGAGGTACTAGCTCCCTGCAGTGGTGTGTCAGTACTACTGACCCCCAGGAAAGTAGTTTTTGGTTTTACCTCTGGCAGGTTTTGAACCACTGGTTCGTCCCTGCCTTTGGCTGAAATTTCAACAGCAGGTTCGCTGGTTGCAACTGGGCCCCTTAATGGTTCACCAGAGCTTCCAGCCCCCTACTGAAGCATTTATCATAGGGATCCCCTTGCAGGGGGGGTCTGTCTCTCTTCAGTTTAAGGTCTTTACGACCAGTTTTTAATTTGGTTCCTTTATTCATTTCGGTCCCATGAGTTTTGGGGATTTAAAAGGTCACCACCTGCAGTGCCCCATATTGGTGGAAGGCATAAATACAGTGGGTTGTTGCCTGGTACCCCGAGGGGATCGTTCAAGTCACTGGCTAATTACCACCCCAGTGCCACGCAGCCCTCAGCACGATGCCTCACACCTTGGCTTGGGTGGTTTGGTCCTGTAGTAAATGCAACCCTCACAAGCCTCCAGGACCAAGAGTGCCTGTTCGGGGGGAGAGGGGTATCCCAGATGATAAATTGTAGTGCAACACTGAGGTCATGAGGTTGCGACCAGGGCATCCTACATGAGAAAGTCGCCCCTGGGGGTTGCTTATGAGCTCGCCCATTCCCACCCCTCCACATGGGTTGGTCAAACCATTTTAGAGTGTTGAGCCCTAAGGCTTGCGGCATCTTATCGGTACTCTAAGGGGACAACTCAAATAGCCAAAGCTACCCCATAGGAGTGTTCTCCCGCATTCGTCCCAGGTACACCGTAGTGACACCCAAGAGTCATTATGCTGCCGCATGGGAGGCTCTGGTCATAAAGCCATCGCCCTTTATGGGAACTTGGCCACCAGACCCAGAAGGTCATACTGATCCAGACCCCCAAAACTGTCGTTGCCCAGTGGGACCATGAGGAGGTGTCCCAAGGTTGTGTCCCAACACATCCCTGGTCCATGATACGTCCCCACCAAAGACACAGCCGTGGATCAGCCAACCTCACCGAGGATGGCGTCATTACCACCTGTAACATGTGACTTAAGAACACCACAGTTACCGCGGGATCAAACCTGGGCTGCCACATGTTCCCCTTGCTAGTATCTGAATAGCTGAATGGATTCTGTTCATATTCAGTATTTAAGACCAGTGAATGTAAACATTCATGCCCCTCTTATGATGGCAATTTTCTTGAGAACGGCTATGATGATTTTGATTAAATTTTAGTAATTGTGGAGCCGTGATAATGTAGTCGGTATAACAGCTGGCTATGGGCTGGATGACCATGGGGTCAGAGTTCAAGTCCCGGTAGGATCAAGAATTTTCTGCACGGTGTCCAGACCAGCTCTGGGGTTCACCCAGCCTAACAAATGGGTACCAGGTGCTCTTTCCCCAGGGGTAAAGCGGCCGGGGAGTGAAGCTGACCACTCACCTCCAGCTAGTGCCAAGATCAAGAAAATGTGGATCTATACATCCACTCCACCATACACTTTCATGGTGTAGTGCTTAATTAGTTAAATAGAGGGACAACTTTACCTATTATAGAGACTATTGCCCTAAATGAAACAAAGGTCTACCAAGCAAGTCAGATTCATTTCCAATGTAATGTGGTCAAGACTGATTATATATAAGAAAGTATATGTTCATCGTCTATTTACCAGTTTTTATACAAGTGATCTTGAATGCACAGAGACCGCATATGGAGTATGATTTTACATTGATGAAATCCCTTGTGCTTTACTGGTGTTTCAATATCAGAATCAATGCTATAAGTGCAATACATCATTAAATATGGACATTTAAATCATTATAGTCTGTATGCAATATTAAATGTGCTTTTAGATTTTAAAGTTCATTTCACATTAATTGCTGTAATAGAACTTTAGCCTATGTATATTTTTAGATGTGACAGGCAGCAGCATGGCTATTGTATTTTCCTGTTTTGTCATTTATTATGATTTACAACTGTATTTTTTATTTCTTCGTCTCTTTTTAGTCATTGTTCTCTGGTGTGAACTCAGATGAACTTTATGACTTTCATGATTATATACTGTCTCAAAATTTGCCGTGTTGTATGGGAGAAAAATTTTTTAAAACTTCGCTAAGAACAGCCAACTGTGTAGAAAATATACATGCTTATTTATATAAGACATACGTGGTCTGACAATAAAGTTTGCAAACTCATTGCGGTAAAAGTGCTACATACCTCATTGCTGGTTATCACTGTGGTCACCTTCAAAGTACTCCCCTTGGGAAGCTATGCACCAATGCCAGCGCCTGGTCCACCCTTCAAAACAATTTTGGAACTGGTTTTGTGGAATGGTCTTCAGAGCTGCTGTCGTGTTACTCCCGATGTCATCATTGTCATCAAAATGCCTTCCTTTCAATATTTCCTTTATCTTCTGGAACAGAAAAAAGTCACTGGGGGCTAGATCTGATGAATAGGGAAGGTGTTCCAGCACATTTATTTGATTACTAGCTAAAAACTCCCTCACAGACAGTCCTGTATGAGCAGGTCCTTAGGGACCATTTTTGCACACACCTTACTCATGCCAAGATCTTCATTTGAGATTTTCCTGAGTGTTTCTCCGTCAGTGTTTGCTTGTTCTGCTATGCTCCTGACAGTCAGCCGATGTTTTTCATGCACAATTTGACACACTTTTGCATTGTTTTATTCAGTTCTGCTCATTGCTGGCAGTCCTGATCTCTCTTCATTAGTGACACTTTCTCTTCCCTCAGAAAAACGTGTCACCTACTAGTAAACTGCTGTCTTCTTCATAGCATTATCCCCATAAATTTGCCCTAACATCTCTCTGATTTCGCTTCCACTCTTGCCAAGTTTAATAAGAAATTTAATGTTCGTTCCGACATTCTCACGACAGCACACCAAACACACTCAGGCAATAACAGACGCCACTCAGAAAGACACCGCCATAGATCAACAACAACACAGCTGTGAAACACTGATATGCCAAAATCATCACACCATACTGAGGTTTCTGTCCACTGCTGCCATGGCAAGCACACGGTGGCAAGTTTGCGAACCTAATTGTCAGACCTCGAATACTTGCTTATCCTCTCTTGATATTTATTCTGTTCTGATATTGAAATTATAACTGTTATTTGTACTGTTTTTTAGCTATACAATCTGTGTGCAGAACACAGTTCTGGTACATTAAAACTGATGGTACAAATAATAAGCACTGGGCTTTGATGGATTAAGCACTAAAATTATTCTTATATACAGTATTAAATTATTAAAAATTAGTATAATCGAACGTGTAAAAGTCATTTAATCCTCTAAAGACTGAATTTCTTGATGATGTAAAAAAATTCAGTTTGAACCTCACAGAAAATATACCCATATTACACATCTGCTACAAAACCAGCCAATTAAAGCTGTTTAGGGGGGAAAAAATCACTGTTCATTGTGAAAACGATGTGGAACACACAAATAAAGTTTGTGGACAGAAGGTAGAATTATAGTGTGTTAAGCAGGCAGTACATATAGAATCACTTGGTTCACTTGGTTGATCGTGAGCACTGTGGGTATACTTTTTAGTTAAAATATCTACAATATCCCTTGCTTGGTTTTCTGGGATTTGCCACTAAGAATTGTGTAATATGCTGTGTGTTGGTTGGATAAGCATTTGTCATGTGCTGGCTGATTGGCAAGTGTGTAGTGAACAGTTATATGTCAGTATAAGTACAGTTAGGATTGAATTACATCAAGTGTAACAGTGTTGTTTAATAATAAAATAAGAGTCTTTGCATGTTCTGCCCAGTTATGACTGTCACTGGAAGGCAACCACCACTTCAAAGGAAATGCTTCTCATGTGTTATATGGGTGAAAACACTATTATCCAAAAATTTTTTTTTAATAATAGGATTTTTTCGATTGATCAGAATTTTTCTGTAAGTCCCAGTGGTGGTCATATTCCTTCACAGTAGATCATCTGTATTTTGCTGGTTTTGTATGTGTGGCTGGAGTAGTGCTGTTGTGTTGTATGTTAATGTATTGTTAAAACTGCAGTACAGTCCCTTGTGTGATTGAGATGCTGTTATGTTCCTCATATTTCAGCTCATGGATGGTCGCAAATCAGTTGGCGGGAAGTTGGAAGTGAAGGTACGCATCCGTCATCCAATCCTTACAAAGCAAGTGGAACAAATACAAGAGAAGTGGCTTGTCATTGATGACATAAAGTGAAGAAATTGTAAGGTGCTATATATATATCTTTGTGAAATAATATTTATTTAACAGTGTATAAAACTATGTCATGTTATTCAAGACAGTAATGTTGTACTGCAACATCCCATGGCAAGTCACTTGTTTCTACTTCCTGTTTACCATCTCACATGCAGACCTGTGTTAAAATCTTAAAATTAATGTGTTTTGAATTTTTAAAATAGTCTTCACATCATTGCTGCACTCTACGTTTTGTCCAATACAGTCATCACCAGGTGCTTCAAAAATTGCTGTTTGAAAACTACTGCACTTCTATCAGTGAATACAATTCCAGCATATACCCTCGTTTATGTGCCCCTGTGTTGTTGTGCATTTGTAGTACTGAGTGATTCCTCTTATGTGTCATGTGTTTCTATGATGATGACCATATAGGTCAAAACATGTAATGCACCAGTGATGTGAAGAATAATTTTGAAATTAAAAAACATGAATGTTAAGATTTTAACAAAAGTTTGCATGTGAGACAGTGAAGTAAGAAGAGAAAATTGAAAGCAGTGTTAGGGACGCTGTACGGTTTCAACCATAATGGTTTTTAACCCATTCCATGGGATGTATGACATACCTCACTTATAAATGATGACTATTCTGATGTGAATTCATTTGATGTCTGACAAGGTCAGCGAATGAAACCTTGTCACCCTTCAGCTTTATCGAGTTGTATTTTTTCAAGAATATTGTTTATTTAAAATATTTGGATGGTACGTCATAACTTGAGAAGACAGCTCTACGTAAGTAATGTCGTTTACAAAGATATCATTCAGAACGGTGTTTTTGTTCCCATTATATGTTGAAAATACAATAAAAAGGAGAAATTGTCCGTGTGCTTCGCTAATCAAACACTGCACCATGAAGGTGTATGGAGGAGTTGATGTATAGATCACATTTCCTTGACCTTGGCACTGGTTGGGAGGTGAATGGTGAGCTTCAAGCCCCAGAATCAGTCTGAACAACATGAAGAAGAGAAGTTTCAAGACCCTACCGGGACTCCACCTCCGACCCCTTGGTCATCCAGCATGTAGCCAGTTGCTGTACCGACTTTTTCTGTGTGTAAAACAACTTTGATGGTGTTATTATCATATAGTGACACAGATAGTCACATCATCAGAAAGTTATTAGATTCTATTTTCACCATAAGATGGTGGTGACAAGATGCACCCCCCCCCCCCCCCCCCCACCTTNACATTCCCAAGGAGACAGATTCTTGGTAAACAGCCCATTGCTACGTAAAGCCTACAACAGTATGCAGACAATCATATAACTTTTGTTGCTCTGCAACGAGCTGTAGGTACAATATGTGGTTTGCATATATCCATTCCTGGACAATGGTTGTGTTTTACAAATCACTACAGCACACACAAAGTCTTTTCAATGTGTTCTGTCTTCACAGGTTGTTGCTTTGTAGCAGCTTCTAACGATGTACATTCTGTTGGTCCTTAGTGACTGCATAGAAAATGCCACTACCAACAATTTTACAATCATTGCATACAAATCCATTGTCACAGGAGCGTGTTTTTACTGATCATTTCCTAGCAATGACTGTTTCTTCCGGTTCAGCTATTCCACCTTTCAGGCACTGTGTTACACAATATTATTGATTTATATTTTCTCATGTTTCTGTGGGTGAATATTGTAGCATTTCAAATAATAATGTTATTTATGAAGTTATTTTTGTTTATTTAATTTATCATTGTGCTTTTCTTTTTTAAGGGAAATTTTTGGATACAGGCAAGCCATTAATCTCGGTTTTCTAGACTGGAGCTGCTACTTTTCAATTCAAGTAACTCCTCAATTATCCTCACAAGGCTGAGTGGACCCTGTTCCAGACCCACTTACTTACTCATGGAGCTGAGCCCTTCTGGAGGAGCCGCCAATTCTGCAGCTACTCAATAATTTCCCAGCATTTTTTGGAACCCAAAGGTTCAATACCGTGTTCACAAGAGCCCTACGCTGGTCCCTCTCCTGGTTCCAGACCCACTACTACTCAGAAAATCTGGTAGCGCCGAGAATCGAACCCAGGACCTCAGGATCTGTAGCCAGGAACTCTGACCACTAGACCACAGAGGCGACCAGAAAATAATGTCATGTGTACTATGGGCCCAGATGTTAAAAATTAATTTTGTTGAAACCTGCTTTGCCGGTTGGATAGATTTGTTCAGTATTCATTAAGCAACAGTCTGTTTTGTTTCCAATATCAGTCATAAACAGAAAGTATGTGCAATGTAAAGACAGTGTTTTCTCTTAATTAATATTTATAGTGGCCTTTTATTAAAACGTTATGACACTTTTCCCTTCTCCTTTCCTTTCCTATGGTTTCAGAGGATGGATATTGCCTTATATAACTAGGCCAATGCAGTGCCTTATTGTGTCTGTGTGCATGTGCCAGAAGAAAAAATATTGACACTTGGAGAGGTTGCTGAGGGGATATTTGGACCTCTGAAAGCTGAAGTATGAGGGGAAGGAATTTACATACTTAATTTCTACCCTTTACCTTATGTGAGCTGCGGTAGCTCTGTATAGCGATGGGCTACAGGCTGGACAACAAGGTTTTGATTCCTGATGGATACGAGATGTTTCTCTTCTACATAATATCTGGGCTGGCCTTGGGTCTCGCCCAGCCTCCTGTGGAATGGGTACTGGAGGCTTTTTTCCTGGGTGTGAAGTTAGCCACTTACCTGCATCTAGTGCTGTCAAGAGCTATACTCGTACCTCCACATGTCTTCATGGTGTGATTAAGCACCAGGATAACTGTACCTTTTTACACTTACCCTTTACCTTATTGTAATCAGTATAGCAACTGGCTACAGGCTGGACAACCGAGGGGTCTGAGTTCAAATGCTGGTGAGGTAAAGAAGTGTCTCTTCTCCTTGTCATCCAGATCGGCTCTTGGGTCCCCCAACTTCCTATCCAATGGGTACCGGGGGCTCTTCACCGGAGGTAAAGCGGCCGGAGCTTGAAGCTGACCACTCACCTCCAGCTAATGCAGAGGTCAAAAAATGTGAATTTATACATCCACTCCCCAATACACCTTCATAGTGTAGTGCTTAATTAGTTAAGCATAAGGACAAGTTTACCTTTTACCTCACTCAGTCAGTATAACGTGCCTAGAGCCTGTACAACCTAGGAATAAAATTGTGAAAGTTGGTCTCTTATGTTCAGTAAAGTTTTATAATGTAGACTTTTATAATATATACCGTTCTTCAAGTCATATGGACAATTTGTCACATAACTGGCTGCCACTTCTGTACTGTCTGACATCCATCACCTACCACGAGCTTCCACCTGGCCGATAGGCCAGAATGTCATCAATCGTAACAATTCACTGTTCAAAACATCTCATAACTTTTAATTTTTTAATTTTAGTGGTAAATGAAGGAAACCTTAAACCGAGAAATATTAAATGGGAGTTTCACTGCAGTGTCTGTGTTTCCTATGACATAATATTCAATTTGGCACTGTTCCTAAATTAACTGATTGAAGATAAGAAAATGTAAGGTTCCTTATGCAGGACAGTTCCACAGCCTGGGCATAATTAGTAGCAATATATGGCAAATAGGTGATAAGTTCATTGTTCCTGTTACCAACTGATACAAATCGTATGGTTTTGTTTATGGAGCTGACTAACAAAGTGTTTCAGAAGTCTTCAGTTATTCTGAGAAATGAGTAGGCAGTAGCAAGAGAATTAGGAACACAACAAAGTGCATAAAGAATTTTGGTTGAAAACCTGAAGGGACGAGACCATTTTGGATACTTAGACTTAGATAAGAGGATAACATTAAAATGGATTTTAAAGAAATAGTATAATGACTGGATTCATCGCCTGAGGGCAGAGTCACTGGTGGGCTGTTCTGAACACTAATGGAATTTCAGGGTCCATAAAAGATGAAGTTATCCCTATGCTTAATTAAGCACCATGCCATGACCTTATGGGAGAGTAAGCGTATACCTCCACACATTCTTAACCTCGACCCTACATGGAGCTGCATATCCTGGATACTTATCCCCACAGGAAGAACATCCTGTGCCAATTGGATAGATGGTTGAGTGGCATACAGAACCAACCTGTACACTGTGGAGAAGAGAAATATCTCTTGCCCATACTAAGAACCAGACCCAAAATCCAGCCTGTAACCTAATACCAAATGAGCTGAAGGACTGTTGGCTTCTCAAGGAGGACTTTGCTCCATGGAGTTAATTAATCTGTTTTCTGTCAAGACAACTTTGCCATCCATGCACTAATTGTAAGAAACTTACTCCATGTCAGAGATGATTCCCCCAACTGAAATATCGAGGGGGTGACAATGCCATGATAAGGTCATGGCTGCCATATATCAAAGGGCAATCAGTTAAACTGAAGAAATTCAGGAAGAACCATTTGGGATTGAACCAGAGCCTCCATGGTGAGTTGGCGGCATCTATTCACGTGAGTTATGGCACAGCCAAGCCAAGTGAGTGGTCTGCTTAACACCCCAGCCCCTTTACCTCCAGAAAAGGACTTCAGTATCCAGTTGATAGGAATCTGAGCAGGGTGCACTGAGAACATCTTTGCAAAATTTTATTTAGCCATAATATAATTGATAGTACCTGTAAATACAGAAAGGTTGTAAATGTTAAGAAACCCAGTTAGTGAAGGTTGCTGTTAGCAGGCAGTCCCGTGGGATTGCAGGTGTATTTGGTCTGTAGTTCCTGAGTGCCTTGTGGTCCAGCAACTAACAATATCACGATTTGGTTCTGGCATGATCCAAGTCTTGTATAACAGACTGTTTCGTGGACAAGAACACTAGCAGTTTTCTTTTTCTCAGAAAGCAGCCGTGGACACCTATGGGATATTACCAAAGGAAGGCAGCTGACTTTCTGGGAGAAGGGGGTTCAGAACATTTGTTAACAAACTTGCTACTAAGGAGAATGTTCTTGGTGATCACCCTTACAGTATAAAAAGTAAAAGAAAGCTACCCTGTAACAGGCTGTAAAGGCCCATAGGGTTGTGAGACGTTGAGGGCCCCACATTATCCAGACAGTCGGCTCAAAGATGGCGGTAAGGTTGTCAGCCTTATGTGCCGGCCGCGCTTTACTCCCCAGGAAAGTTATTTAATTAATTCCTGGTACTCATTTCTGTTATGGGCTGAGTCAACCCCAGGGCCATAGTGCGGCCAGAAGGATTAGGTCAATTGAAAAATCCAATGACCTCGTCGGGACTTGAACCCGCGACCTTCCAGCTTGTAGCATAGTGCCTCGACCAACTACACCCCTCATCCTTACAGTATTCATGATAGAAATATATTTTTAAACACGTTTAATTTTTATTAGGAGCCTGGATAGGCCAGTCGGTATAGCAACGGCTACTGGATGGGCGGCCAAGGTTCAATTCCTGGAAGCGGCAAGAGATTTTTCTGTACTCCACAGCGTCCAGACCGGCTCTGTGCCCCCCCCCCAGCTTCTTATAGAACAGCTTTCGTGGTGTCTTCATTATGTGGTGCTTAATTAATTAAGGACAGGTACAACTTTACTTTTACCTTTACTTACCAAGTCTTTTATTCATGTTTTAGTATATTGTGAGCTGCGATAGCTCAGTCGGCTGGACAGTTAGAAATCATGGCTCATGTTCTTTTTTCCTACAGTTGTAAGAGATTTCTGTCCACAGCGTCCACAGGTTTTAGGCCCACCCATCCTTCTGTCCGGCAGACAGCGGGGGTTCATTCCCTACGTGTAATGCGCCCGGGACGTGAAGCTGACCACTTACCTCCAAATAGTTACGAGGCTAAGACTGCATGGAGCCATACCTCCACTCTTCCATCTTCATGACGAGGTGCTTATTTAAGCAAAGGAAATTTTTACCTTTATATTTTATATATATATANGTGTTCTGTTTACACCGGCACTGTGCATCTGTGCATCATTGAACAAATACGTGAAACAAGTCAAGAGGTCCTGTGCAAGCAGACTTTCGAACTACGCCTCCGTAGCGTCGTCACAGCCTTGAGTCCTGACCTCGTCCGATAGCACGTGGCGCCATGTTGGGGGGGTCTTATCACACTAAATCTCATCGACTTAATTTGTTTTCTTCGTAAAAAGACATCATTACGTTTTATTTTTATGTACTTATCGGATTTTCTTTACTGCATCATAGAAGGATGCAGTTCGCATGTGTTGCCTTGTCGCAGCTATTTAACGGTTGACGTAATCTTCAGTCAATGCAAACACATTTGTCTCATCCTAGTAATCAGCTTCAGATCCTAAATTTCTTCAGCATTTCTGCTGATCCTTCACTCTACCAACACCTGCCAATATTCCGTTATTATGAACCTTCTGACCTTGCTAATTGACCTGCTCCACAGCGTCCAAACCGGCTGTGTGGCCAACCCAGTGGGTACCGTGAGACCTTTCCGAGGCGCGAAGCTGACCACTCACCTCCATTTAGCGCTGACGTGGAGCTGTGTACTCCATCTACTACGAGGAAGAGAGTACGTCATCGTTAGGCAGTGACGTCACCATTAAAAATTATTAGGTTCTAGTTTCAACATATTTCCGGCATTCACCGGTGAGAAATTCATATATACTTTTCTTACCTTAGGTTGCGTACACAACGTATGACGTGCCCTGGTTCGTGGAACATATGGGCTTTTACCTTTACTTCCCCATACGTCTTCAAGGCCTCGTAATTAATTAATTAAACACTGTTGCAACCTTCTCTTCTAAGCCCTGCTTCTAGTGTCGCTGAAACTCCCCACCGTTTCTTACGAAATGTTACAAAGCGAATCGGATGGATTCTTTGGAATGATCAAGTCAAGGAGGATTAGATTTGGCAGGGCTCATAGCACGCATGGGGGCGAAAATGAATTAATATTGGATTTTGGTGAGCAAGACAGAAGGAAAGAGACCACTACGAACACTTGAACTTAGGTGGAAGTATAATATTAAAATGAATATTAGATAAAGAGGAGGGAGCAGGGATAGCGTAGTCGGTATAGCGACTGGCTACGGGCTGGACGACCGAGGGTCGGAATTCGAGTCCTGGTAGGGTCAATAATTTTCTCTTCTCCACGTCGTCAAGACCGTCTCTGGGGCCCACCCAGCCTCCTATTCAACGGGTACCGGGGCTCTTTCCCGGGGGGTAAAGCGGCAGGAGCGTGAAGCTCATCACTCATCTCCAACTAGTGCTGAGGTAAAGAAAATTTGGATCTATACATCTACTCCCCCATACGCCTTCCTGGCGTGGTGCTTAATTAGTTACGCACAGGGACAGCTTTGCCTTTATTATAGAAATAGGATGGGGTGCTATGAACTGGATTGAACTGACTCAGGCTAGGGACCAGTGGAGGGCTCTTGTGAACACGGTAATGAGCCTTTGGGTTCCATGAAATGTTGGGAAAATCTTGAGTGGCTGACCGACTGGCGGCTTCTCGAGAAGTGCTCAGCTCCATGGAGTTAGTTTAATTTTCGACCCCTCTGCGGCAGAAATGTCAGTCCCTTCAAGCATGTGCTACATGCGACAGCTCTGCACCTGTCACGACACAAAGAACGGGAGTGACCTGACTCATGTCCGTTTCTTTCAACCTGGAACTACGTGTCATACCCCCCCCCCCATACCGAGTATTTCACTTCTCGTTTTGGTTTAGGAAATGTTTCGGAAGCTGGTTCTACTTCTGTCATCAAGTAAAAACTCTAAACTTCCCTGCCGAGACCATTACAGGAAGCTAACCTCTGTACATTAGATGGGCCCAACGGAGTGGCTGTCATATTTTTCACCTGACGACAGAAGTACGTAGAGAAGATTTCCAAAACAACGGGACATATCCACCATGTATTCCAGTCTGATGTCACCTTCTACCCAGAAGATGGAGGAATTGTGTTCCTGGAAAACGTCTGCCGGACTATGTGACCTCAAATCGTAGTACCTCGCCTTTGTCACGAGCCTTCAGAATTATATTACAGGAGTTTGGTAGGAAAGAGACCACTAGGTAGACCAAGACGTATGTGGGTCGATAGTATGAAATGGATCTCAGATAGAATGGGGTGGTATGGACTGGATTGATCTGGCTCAGGATAGGTAGTAGTGGAGGGCTCTTGTGAACCTTCGTGTTCCATAAAATTTTTGTGGAAACTCTTGAGTAATTGCACAACTGGTGGCTTCTCAAGAAGGTCTTATCTCCATGAATTTAGTTACGCATTGTACATCATCATAGTCTTATAGTCTACCTGAACTGAAGAGTAAAGATATATGAGATAAATAACAGATAACTAATTTTAGAGCGCAGAATCATTCTTGACAATCTGTTGGTTAATCAATTTGTCAAGAAATCTCTCTCGTTTTGAGGAACACCGAAGGTTCATTACGGTGCTAAGAAGAGCCGGACAAGTTCGAAGCCCTGTGTAAAATAACGTAACACAACGGTGGTAGCCTTTTACGGCGAGAGGTTGGCATCTCCTCCACGCCCACCACCCCACACTGGAATGCCATAGGTTGTCGGTTGTCCAAGGGTGCGTAGTCGCAGCTACCCGGCCGCTTCCCACGCGCTACATGAGGACGCGCAGTCGCTTAGTGATAAGAGACACTTAACATGGTAGATAAGGATGTGTGAGATACATATATAAATATGTGCTAGTATGAGGTAGACAGACAAACACATGTGGCTTTGCACTATCGCAATGCCCTTAAGAACACTAAGAACAATAAGATTAAACTGTAATATGGTGATAAACATCTGAGTTTATGATAAATGTCTCCCTTGCATTGTCAGTATTGTTTTAGTATGGGCCGTGTGTGTTTAAAAGCCTGAAGGTCACAGGTTCGATTCCCGATGAGATCACTGGATTTTTTTCAATTGACCTAGTCTTTCCAGCCGCATTATGGCCCTTGGGTCGACTCAGCCTCTAGCAGAAATAAGTACCAGGAATCTTCCTGGGGGTAAAAGGCTGCTGGCGCTTAAGGCTCACAACCTTAGGGCCCCCATACACACACAGTTTGGCCTCCCGTTCGGCCTGCACAGTTGAAGACTGAAAGGCAAAACTGATGTGTGTGGTGCGGCCGGCCGGCCAATCGTTTGGACTGTTGGCCTGTAGGAAACCCGTCAGTTCCGCCAGTTCTACCTGCAGGACCGTAACACGTGACGTGTGTGATTCAGCAATGGAGGCTGGAAGACCATGGCCGTGGCATGAAGCCTGCCGGTTAATCTGCGCGTGTATGGGGAAGGAACGGGAGAGGGCAAACTGTGAAAGTTTTGCCTGTAAGGTCGATCGGAAGGCCAAACTGTGTGTGTATGGGGGGCCTTACCGCCATCTGTGAGCCGATTGTCTAGAAAATGTGGGAACCTCGACGTCTGATAATCCTGTGGGCCTCCATGGCGCTTTACAGGGATAGCTTTTATGGGCTATATGTGGGGGTTATATTACAGTGTTATTAGCGCCACGTAATATAGAATTGTGAGATGATGATTGAATAATGAATTTTAAAGGACTTGGAAGGAAGCGATTAAGACTAAATCGAGGTACAGTCCCACCAGTTTTTCTGAAGAGACTGAGGAAGACCTTAGTCAGGATAGCTGATGTCCTCCGAGATTCGAACCTAACATCTCCTTCTACTAAACTAATCTAAAATCATATCCGCATCGAATCTGTAAACAGTAAACATCATTTAAACTTTGCAACTTTGCTACTGACATGAACGCCCCTCTTTCATGTACATAAAGCTGTGTAAGACGCACTGAGAATTCGGTGGGGGGCTCTCACCGTTTGTTATAAAAGCTTCCCCTGCTTTCTGCCTTGTTCCTTTCTGTGCTACATATTCTTGAATGTCAAGTTGAGGGCAAAGTTTACAGCCTTTTCCCTCACGAATAACCCAAAGAGCCTATCGTAAACCATCTACTTTATATAGTGTATTATACTTCACATATCACGTTAAAATACATTATCACTGCTAATAGAATATATGCGATAGTCAGAAACAAACGACTGTTCACACTTCCGGAACCTGTGTACGTGCATGCAGCATGTTAACACTCTGAATTTTGTTCCTATGGTAACCCGACAGTACGTAATTGCAGAAACTTCATCTCGCCCTTACATTACTTTTATATGTGTACTCACACAAACACACACGCGTTATAGCGGACAAATACGGGGGACGGTGTCACCGCCGATGACCGAGTGAAGCTGTGTTCACAGAAGTGCACCATGGGATGCATAGCCAATACACGCAAAAACATAGACACACACAGTGCGATTACATAAAGGTTTTTATGTTGGGGTTCTTTTTATTATTTTAAATAGTTTTTTAGTTTTTACTTTTTTGGGTGGAGTGACACTGAGTCCACTTGGTACGTCGGCCACTACTGGCCTATCGTATCAGCCCCGGATGATAGATGATGATTAGTGTGGAACAGTCGGTGGAATTAGAATTGGCAAGGGAAACTGAAGTACTCGGAGAAAACCTGCCCCAGTGCCACTTTGTCCGCCACAAATCCCACACGACCTGACCTGGGCTCGAACTCGGGCCACCGCGGTGGGCGCCGGCGACTAACCGCTTGGGCTATGGCGCGGCCTAAACAGTTTTCAAACTACAAACCTTCTTAGTGCCTCAGCATCTCTGAACATTCACAGCTGTACACAGCCAGATTTTGTCTGTTATCCCCCCCCCCGTGTGAACGAGTGTTTTCTGTGTGTGGCCCTTGTTCTGCTAGTGACCATATGGCAGCTGTACCCTCCACTTCCACGCACATGCCCCATCTCGGACATAGTTCTGAGACCTAGCAGAGGGTGGTAACCTTTCTTGCTACACACACAGGTAAATGTCCCTGTAAAAGTTTAAGTAAAAAGTAAAGCTATCCCTGTAACAGGCCGTGAAGGCCCATAGGGTTGTGAGACGTTGAGGGTCCCACATTATCTAGACAATCGGCTCAGAGATAGCGGTAAGGTTGTCAGCCTTACGCGCCGGCCGCGCTTTACTCCCCAGGAAAATTATTTAATTCCTGGTACTCATTTCTGTTAGGAGCTGATTTGTCCCTGTGCTTAATTAATCAATCAATCGCTACTTAATGAAGACGTGTGTGGCAGTGAAGGTATAGCTCCTTCATTCTTTCCTTCGGCACCAGTTGGAGGCGAGTGGTCAGCTTCCCGTCTCGCTAGCTTTACCCCTGGGGAAAGAGCCCCTTAGTACCCGCTGTATAGGATGCTGGGTGGACCCTAGAGTCGGTTTGAACACTGTGAAATAGAGAAAAGTCTCTTGCCCCTGCCGGGAATCGAACCCTGTAGCCCATGGTTGTACCGACTGAGATATCCGTGCTATATACAGCGTGTGCTGCTCTGTTCAGACGCTGCTACGTGTATTAATGCTGATGGAACAAGGCATTACTGCAACCAATGTGGCTGTAAGAGGTCTGCCAAAACCTTGGACAAGTTACCGACCTGTGTCGTTCAAATTTAGAAAGCGGTGGCTGGTTTTGCCGAGACTCGGAATGGCGATGGGTCAGTGGCTGTCAGCATCGTCTTGCCAGGAAAAGTACCGGCGGTATCTGCATGGCAGGGCTGACGTTAGCTGTAGCTGGCATTGCGTCAGAAGCTGGTCGCGTTTAACAGCAACGCGCTGCAACGGAAGATATTCTATCCAGGTCATGATGCTTCAGCGTTCCAACATTTTTCCAACCCGGATCTATGCAAGTGGCAGTGCAAGTCAGCGAAAATAGAAAACAACGTATTTGGAGTGTCACAACTATATACTTAGTAGCAGTACCACCAAAGATGGATTTTCTGAACCCTACGAGTGCCAAGAATCGAAATTTTCGTCCTTTACAAACGTTGCTGGCAGTATGTGGCATCTATTGAAATTTTATCGGAAATTTATGTAGGAGAATGTTCATAAAAATAAAGGCAATTTTGTTCCTGTGCTTACTTGAGCACTCTTTCTTGAAGACGTATGTGGGAGTAGAAGTATAGCTCCGCCACTTTGGACCTCTGCACTGGCTGGAGGTCAGTGGTCAGCTACACCCCCTGGCCATTTTACCCTCGGGGAAATCGCCCCCTGTATCCCTTGGATAGGAGGCTGGGTGGGCCCCAGAGCCGGTCTGGACGTTCCGGAGAAAAGAAAAATCTTGCTCCTTCCCAGGATTTGAATCCGTGCGCTATACCGACTGATCTATCGCGGCTCCTTCCATTCAAAGTCCATAAGCAGTTTTATTCGCATTATTTAGTCACGCAGGAAGAGCACCTCTGAAAAATTGAAATGGCTGCTTGGCATTTTAGAAACCGTAGCTGATACCTTAAGATTACCGCATTTTGCTAAGGACATACTTCTTGTGGATGGTCATTCTGGTATTTTACTGCGTTGTACAACTGCCGAGACAACCTGACGTCCAGTGAGATATGCGTCAATCCGACTCCTCCGCCTCTGCAAGCGCTGACAAAACTTTCCGATGTGCAATTACGTATATTTTGAGTCCACAGGACATAAATGGCAAAATTATCCACAACAGTATGCATTATTATTTGTTCTGATAATACTGATTTATGTGACATGTTTTCAAAAGCATATTTCTTTGTTAAACGTGTATCGCATTGGCATGTACTTATGATAACATTGATATGATTTCAGCAATTTTCAATGGAGTCTGAACTAAAGAAATATATATTAGTATAAAACAGTTCACGTGTTTTCATTTAATCTGATGAAAAATGTTTGATCTGTTTTCAAGGATATTTGCCCTAAATGAAAAGCCGAACTATTTTCTGTAGCGTTGACCTCATTACGCCAACTGTTTGAATAAATATGTGGTACTAAAAGCATAGGTCAGGTTATGATCTCAATATTTCAGTCTGGTTAAAAGAAATACGTGTTGCTAAAGACGTAAGTCAAGTTTTGACCTTAATACTGCAATGTATTCGAAAAATAGCATCGATATAAAATGTTCAATGCATGTTACTTTCTGAACGTACTTTCGTTCGTACCTTCGAAGAGAGAATGAAATTAAAATTTAATGAGCTGGATGTTGGGAACACTGGGACACATTTCCTTCCGTTCCATATTGTAAGGTTATGTTTAACAACCAGATATTAAAATTGTAGTGCGCTATTTCACGACGCTGTCAGTAGCTAGACCACACAGAGTAGATAGACCCCAAACATTTCGTTTTACTGTGTAATATAATCAGTGTAACTTACAAGCTCCTGCGCAAAGGAAAGAGGAACGGGTTATCAGACGAAGAATATGTTTGCCGTGCCTCTGAACGTAATGTTGATACAGGTGAGTGAAGAGTTACATACTGACCACCTTAGTCTTACAGAAATCTATATTCTTTAGCCCCCAGCTTCTAGTCACACACAAGAAGTCGCAATTCGAATATACGAATAGTTAGGCCTATTTTTGAGTTTATATGAATTTTATATTTTTCATTACCGTTCAACTTCTGTCCATCGTTATATATAATTCACAGCAATTCTTTATCTAACCTGGGCACGCGATAGTGTAGTTGGTTGAGTCACTGTGCTACAAGCCAGAAGATCGCGGGTTCTATTCTCGATGAAGTCATTGGATTTTTCAATTGACCTAATCCTTCCAGCCGCACTATGGCACTGGAGTCGACTCAAGGTCTAACAGAAATGAGTACCAGGAATCTTCGTGCTGGTAAAGGGTGACAGGCGTATAATGCTGACAACCTCACCGCCATCTGTGAGCCCATTTTCTAGAAAGTGTAGATGCCTCGACATCTCACAACCACCTAGGCCTCCACGGCCTGTTACAGAGCTAACATTACTTTTTTTACCTTATTTAACCAAACTTTTTCATCTGACTTTGTCGGTCATAATCTTTTCTAACCCAAGTATCTTTCATGAAAATCACATAGGTTTTCCATTTAATTATGCATCAAGGCATGAAGACGTATTGGGGAGTATAGGTATTCTTGACCTCCGATATAGATGTAGATGAGTGGTCGACTTCACACCTCGACCACTTTGCCCCGGGGAGAAAGCGCCCGGTACATATTGGACAGGAAGCAGAGTGGGCCCAAAAGCTGGTCTGGACATGCTGGAGAAGAAAAGAATCTATGCCCTTGCTGGGAGTCGAGTCCTGACTCCCTGGTCATCCAGCCTTTAGCGTACTGGCATCCCACAATCACGAAATGTCATTTTTGGACTGAAATATTACCACAGCGATTGGGAAATAAAGTCTTAAGATTCATATGCAGGCATGCTTCTCACTGAATCGTTTCATCTTATGTGAGGGAACAGGGAAGAAACTCACGAAACAAAACGGCGAATTATTTGACGCTGCAGGACCCCTGGTTCGGAAGGAGCAGGCAGATATGGAGCCACTCCGATGGCATAATAGTCAGTTGCATCAATATAGGATGTACACAGTGTGTCCAGGTTCTGTTAGGACTGTGTTCATTAAAAATACAAGATGTGAATTATTTCAAAATCTCACTCTTTTTATTCAAAATACGAGTAGTATCCTTCTGAATCAATACATAGCTGGAATCGATTGAAAAGTTTTCGAAAACAGTCACTGTACCCCTTTTGTGGAATCGCATTTAAAACTGCGGTAGATTCCCCTTTGGATATGCTGGATGGTGTCGTGACGGTCTCCTTTCATCGTCAACATAACTTTTGGGAACAACCAGAAATCTGCTGGAGCCAAATCTGGCGAATATGGAGGATGATCAAGGACTGTGATCCATTTTCTAGCCAAAAAATCGCGAACGATCTTCGATTTGTGGCGTGGGTAATTGTAGAGGAGCGACCAGGAACCTTGCTCTCGATATTCAGGCCGAATTCAAAGAACTCTCGCCCACAAACGATTGAGGACTCCGAGATAATAATCATAATTCACTGTTTGACCGTCTGGCAGAAATTCCTTGCTAATGATTCCTTTGGAATCGAAGAAAACGGTTAGCAGTGTCTTTACTCGACTCTTTTTGCATGCGTACTTTCTTTGGTTTCGGCTTCTTTGGGCTCAACCACGCTGCACTCTGCCGCTTTATGAGAGGCTCACATTGAAAACACCATGTCTCGTCACCAGCAACAATCGATTTTGTAAATTTTGTATCACTTTGGGCCGACCGTAACATGTCTTTGCAGTGTTCCCCTCTTGCATGTTTTCATCGCCTGACAGCGCGTGCGGTACAAACCGCGCACAGACCTTCCGTTTGCCCAAATCCTCGGTCAAAATTTGATGCACAGTACTTTTTTGTATTCCCAAAAGCTCCTCGATGAGTCTTGCAGAAACACATCTGTCTGATGCAAGGACTTCGGTCACTTTTTTCACATTTTCTTCAGTGCGACTTGTTCTCGGCTTTGATGCACGTGGAGCGTCTTCAGTGTCCTCCTTGCCATCACGAAATACAGCATACCATCGAAAAATATACGAGCGACTCAAACAATCACTACCGTACACACTTTTAATCATTTCGTACGCTTCTCTGGCTGTTTTGCCTAACTTTAAATAAAATTTGATGTTGGCTCTCTGTTCAACCGCCATTTTCCGACGAGAGTCAGAACAGTCCTGTTACATTCAAGGTCAGAGCACATGATGAAGCGATGCTTGCGCTTTGAAATTATAGACAGCCACAGCTAAAACTTCAAGAATCATGACGCCAACAGATGACATTGCAGGGCAAATTTTAAAAAAATGTGTCCTAAAGGATCCTGGACACACCGTGTATGTGGTGACTGTCTAGTACAATCTTTTTTTTACGAATAACAATGGGAAACAGCTTCCAATGAAGAGGTACTATTTTTTATTGCCTGCCAATCCAGAAAAAAAAATCTTTCACCTGCTGATTGGAATGATGACTTAATGAATTTGCTGTAACTGGTGGCACCTATTTTGCTACAATTTGTACAGATCTTACGAACGTTGAAATGGATTGCTGTAATTGTTTTAACATTTTTAATATTTTGATAATATGTAAATTATCTTAGCAGATTTACTCGTGAATAAAATATGTAATGCATGTAATAGCAACTTGAATTCTGTTGCATGCTGCAGCATGTAATAGCAACTTGAATTAAGTTTATATTACACGCGTGCAACAGAATTCAAGTTGCTATTACATGCTGCAGCGTGTAACAGAATTCAAGTTGCTATTACATGCTGCAGCGTGCAACAACCAGCTACCGGGAACTGAGTGGAACAGAATTCAAGCTGCTATTGAAACATGCTACAGCATACATAGATGCGGCTTGAATTTCGCTTGGACACTGTAAATGTGACAAATGGTGCCCATGTTAATGTGTGTAACTTTCAGAACGAACTTTAAAAGAGTTTCTGTCGGAGATGATGCACAAGGAGTGTCTCTATGCATTTTAATACAGTTTTTATTTACGAGTAAATTTGTAAAGATACTCTATACACACTCTGTATAATATGTAGCTATTCTGAGAAGGGACTCATACAGAAAAGGAGGGGGGGGGGTTGCTAAGGCGCCCTACTTTACTGGCAGCAAGATTTGAGGTTATGAAGTCCAGACGGAAAAATATTCAGAGTACGAATCTGCATGGATGTATCAGTTACTTTAGTTAAGCGCCAAGGCGATTCACACTGGTGATAAAAGAGTCCAGTTCATGATATAGGACCACATACTCTTGCTCACAGGATGGCATGTATAGATTTTAAGGAAGTGAAAAGGCGGTGAAGGACCAACAAAGGACTGTAGAGCCATAAATAGATGGATGGATTGTGTAAAATAGCATTTTCCATTAAAAAAAAAAGTAAAGCTATCCCTGTACCAGGCCGTGAAGGCACATAAGGTTGTGAGACGTTGAGGGTCCCACATTATCTAGACAATCGGCTCAAAGATGGCGGTAGGTGTTCAATTCCTGGTAGGGATTTTCCAGTTCATCGCTATATTCAGAACACGTCTGAGGCTCAACCAGATTCTTAGCCAATTCATATCGTGGTACTTTCTCTGGAAATACGCTGACTGCCAATATCAGTTTCATGCCTAAGTTAAAGAGGTTTTGGATCTGCACTTCCCTTGTACACCTTCATAGCACTGTACTCAAATCCTTTAACGAACATTGATTCCATATGTACCGCCTGCAGCAGGATCAAAACTTTCAATGTTGCCCACAGAGTGCAGTCATGTTTTTAGTATGATAAAAGGTGAAAAGAGGGCAAAGTTGGCCGTGCGCTTAACTAATTAAGCACTACGCCATGAAGGCGTATGGTGGAGTGGATGTATAGATCCACATTTTCTTGACCTCGGCACTAGATGAAGATGAGTGGTCAGCTTCACGCCCCTGCCGGTTTACCCTCGGGGAAAGAGTGTCCGGTACCCACTGAATAGGAGGCTGGGTGGGCCCCAGAGCCGGTCTGGATGCTGTGGAGAAGAGAGAATTCTTGACCCTACCGGGACTCGAACTCTGACCCCTCGTTCGTCCAGCCTGTAGTCAGTCGCTATACCGACTGCGCTATCCCGGCTTCTGTTCTTCGTTTGATGCTCACAATAAACTGCGATCATTTCTCTACACAGAATTAATCTGCTGGTCTTTGTAATGGCAAGACTGTGTGTTTTCTGGGTGGTAGGAAGTGAATTTTCAAACATCATTTAGCTGAAGATATGGTTACCAATATTGCGGAGGAACCAGTTATCTCCGTTTTCTTCGTTAGCAATAATTAGCACAGATTGTACGGCATCACATCCTGGTAATCCTCATAGTTTCAGGTTTTGAAACCCTCAGGTCTCATACAATACTATTTTGATGAATATAAGTTTTCAGAGCGCTGAATACTGAGTGAAACTTTGCTTCTGTCGAAAGTAGGTTACTCTGCAGATGACGAAATGCGTCTGTTCGTCTTGCTGATAAACACGATAGTTTTTTTATACGTCTGGTGTAAGTAATAAACACATTTTGACGTCGAGTGTACCGTAGGGTTCTGCCGTGCAGAACTGTGACGCCTCTATAACAACAGTTCCAAAAGCTACACGCACACGAAGTTCCGAAACTATATCTTTCAAAAGATACAATCAGGATGTGACGAGTTGAAGAGGAAGTATGAAAGATGAAAAGATGAGAGTTTATTGCGCTGTCGCCATGCTGTCTGACCACTCATTTCCCAAGGTCGCGTCCGCCGCTGCTCGGGAGTTCTGCGTACCTGGACGCCTATCCTAGCAGTCGCGTTCCTGCAAAGCATCGATGTTGGGCAGTTGAGGGGGGGCTGTGGGAACTGCGAGAGTTGTTACACTTTCTCGGAACACGTGTCAGGGTGTCAAGCCTGAAGTGCGCAAGAGAAGTCTTGTGCTTACCGATTTTAGGCTTTCACTGTGATCTGCTGTTCAGTTAACTCAGTTCTTGCGTGTTTACAATGTGTACTATGTGGGAACTGTTGTCAACGTTTCAGAAGTATATGCTGCTTCCATCTTCAGAGTCTACTCCGAAGATGGAGCAAGCATATTTCTCTGAACCGTCGACAGCCCTGCACAAACCCACACGATGTAAACAAGATCACTGATAGGACGATTTGGGCTCCCATTGTATCGTGAAAATAGAATCTAGTAACTTTGTAATGATGACGTAACGATCTACGTCACGATGTGATGATGACGCAACCTCGAAGATGTTTTAGATTCATTAGCCCGAACAACTTGTCCGTCCGTTGGTCTGTTAGCTTGTATTTATCGCTGAGATTACGAAACGGATTTTGATATAATTTAATATTTTAATTGCGCACCGAAATGTGTCAATATATTTTTTATTTGCAACGGCCCAGCGTAATATCTCTCTTACTTTCAAGGTCAAATATAATTTTATTGATTTTCTTAACAAGGCTTATCGTGCGAAAGAACGGAAACGCGACGCTGTACATTAAGATTAGCTACTTTGGCTTAATGTATTTTTACGACGTAACGAAGGCATAAGCAAATGTACAATTGTTCCTGTGCTTAATTAAACACCATACCACGAAGACGTGGGGGCACGCGGTAGTGTAGTTGCTTGAGGCACTGCGTTACAAGCCGAAGGTCGCGGTTTCGATTCCCCATGAAGTTGTTCGGTTTTTCAGTTGACTTAATCCTTCCAGCCGCACTATGGCCCTGGGGTCGACTCACTCTCTAGCTGAAATGAGTACCGGGAATCTTCCGGGGGTTAAAGGGCGGCCGGCGCGTAAGGCTGACAATCTCAGCGCCATCTGTGATATTGCTGAGTGGTCAGCTTCACGCTCTGGCTGCTTTACCCCCCCCAAGGGAAAGAACCGCCGGTACCCATTAGAGAGGAGGCTGACTGGGCCCCAGAGCCGGTCTGGAAACTGTGGAAAAAGAAAATCTGTCGCCTCTGCCAGAGATGGAACCCCTGCCGTCCAATCCGTAGTCCGTCGCTGTTCCAAGTGGTAACGAAATGCAAGGATAAAGCGGGGTTGTGAGACATCGAGGCTCCCATATTTTCTAGACAATCGGCTCACAGATGGCGGTGAGGTTGTCAGCCTTACGCGCCGGCCGCCCTTTACGCCCAAAGAAGATTTCTAGTACTCATTTCTGTTAGAGGCTGAGTCGGCCCGAGGACCATAGTGCGACTGCAATGATTAGGCAAATTGAAAAATCTAGTAACCTCATCGGGAGTTGAACCCGTGACCTTCCGGCTTGTAGCATACTGCCTCAACCAACTGCGCTATCGTGTGCTCCCAATCATTATTTAGCGCGGACAGTTTAGTGCATTTCTGTGAGGATCTTGGCCAGAATTCGGTAAATATTAATCGAAGCGAGGAAACTTAAGGAGAAAAAAGAAACACGTTTTACGTTTAATACAGGCGAATATCAGGAAGGGGAAGTTATAACTCACGTAGATCGAAAATTATTTTCATAATGCGTTATTTGCTGAAAGATGACGCAATGGGAACAGGGTATGACAACGTTCTCTGGCAGGTGCTGTTGCTGTAAGTTGTTTGTCTTTTGTTTTGCCAAGCGCTTCAAGGGCATTCGTTCCTTCATCCAATGTCACGCCTTTCATACTGAAGCACAACTTCATGTGCTATCATTCATTTTCGCAGAGTAATTTCTAAACTGATGACCTATTTCCGCTGATCGTTGTGACAAGATATTGAGACCTGTGCTCAGCCTTTCCTTAATGATTTATGCAAGGCCTTACCAAGACAAATCTACAGAATTGTGGTATTAAGATCATTGTCACTGGCAGAATTGAGGGGACGAGGCAAGTGATTGTTGGAAAAAAAATCAAAATTATAAAAAGAAGGCAATATATAAAATATTAATACCAAAAGTTGAAACAAATGTTTATAGTTTATTCTTTTATCATGAATAATCCAGAGCTATCAGTAAAGACAGCCTTCTGCACCTTAAGCGGAACCGGAAAGCTCAGTCGGCACGGTCGGAGTTCGATTCCCGGCAGGCGCAAGAGATTTTACCTTCATCCACTGCGTCCAGACCGACTCTGAGTCGCACGCAACCTCCTCTCCAATGGGTATCGGGACTCTTTCCTCGGAGGTACAGAGGCAGGGACGTGAAGCTGACCACTCATCTCCATCTAGTGCCGATGTGGAGCTATAGCTCCACTCGCCCATACGTCTTCATTGCATACTGCATAATTAATTAAGCACAGGGACAACTTTACCTTTGATTTTACTTTAAGTGACTTAAGTTCTGGTTTGCAAGCAAATTTAGGAATACGACTCTAGAGCACTGAAGCAGGGTCTCCCTGGAGAGGATGAGGATCACTCAGGTGGTCAAAAAATTCCCCGCAATCTGCTCGTATGCAACGCGAAATTTCACTGGTTGCTTTCCTGAGCAAGATAAATTCGGGCAACACCATCACGTCCTGTTTATTTAAGATTGATTTTAATATTGTCCTTTCATCTACGTCTAAGTCTTGCAAATGCAATCTTGCATCCTGATATCCCACTCCAAAAGTCTGTGCCAGTTTCTTGTTCCTCCTACGGCTGCTACATGCCGCTCCATGATAAGAACTGGCAGAGCTTTGCAGATACAGAAGCCACTAAAACAACGCCCACTCCCAGGAGCCGGGATAGCGTAGTCGGTACAGCGACTGGCTACGGGCTGGAGTTCGAGTCCCGGTAGGGTCAAGAATTTTCTCTTCTCCACGTCGTCCAGACTACCTCTGCGGTCCACCCAACTTCCTATCTATTGGGTAATGGGGGCTCTTTCCCCGGGGGTAAAGCGGCAGGGGCGTGAAGCTGACAACTCACCTCCAGCTAGTGCCGAAGTCAAGAAAATGTGGATCTATACATCCACTCCCCCATACGCCTTCATGGCGTAGTGCTTAACTAGTTAAGCACAGGGGTATATTTACCTTAAAGACACATTCCACTGTGTACTCGTCTCAGATGTGAATTGAGTTCGCTGCAAATAGAAGAGTAATTCAAGAGGGTAGCGAAGGAACTAGCATAGTTTGCAGTGTTTATTAATGTGTTTCTAGATATGTGACTAAGAGAAGGGCTACCGGCTAGACGACCGGAGTTCGATTCCAGAGAAGGGCAAGATTTTTCTCTTCTCCATATCGTCCAGACCGGCTCATCCAGCCTCCTATCCAGTGAGTACGGAGGCGTATTTCTCGGGGGTAAAGCGGCAGGAGCGTAAAATGAACTACTCAACTCCATCTAAATAATTAATTAAGCAAGGTACAACTTTACCCTTTAGATTTGCGATTATAGCTTATCTACCGGCGTCACGTACCGCTACTCCATGTCTGCAGCATCCCTGAGCGTACGTCATGGCTTGAGTGCCTTTGTATTCAGCTAGATCTCCGTGAGGGTACGTCATGGCTTGAGTGCCCTTTGTGTTCAGCTAGATCTCCGTGAGCTTACATCATGGCTTGAGTGCCCTTTGTGTTCAGCTAGATCTCCGTGAGCGTATGTCATGGCTTGAGTGCCCCTTGTGTTCAGCTAGATCTCTCACAGCACTATGGACCTTCACGACCTGTTACAGGGATAGCTTTACTTTTTTACTTTTTTCACTAGATCTCCGTGAGCGTACGTCATGGCTTGAGTGCCCTTTGTGTTCAGCTAGATCTCCGGTATGGAGATTCTGATTCTCCTAATGAAAGTAAAGTAAAGTAAAGGTATCCCTGTAACAGGCCGTGGAGGCCCATAGGGTTGTGAGACGTCGAGTCTCCCACATTTTCTAGACAATCGGCTCACAGATGGTGGTGAGGTTGTCAGCCTTACGCGCCGGCCGCCCTTTACCCCCAGGAATATTCCTGGTACTCATTTCTGTTAGAGGCTAAGTCGACTTCAGGACCATAGTGCGGCTGGAAGGATTAGGTCAATTGAAAAATCCAGTGAAATAATCGAGAATGGAACCGACAACCTTCCGACCATCCTATGTTGAAATTATTCTGTAATATCTTTCTAGTGACGCCATAACGACCTGCGTCAGTACGTGTGGTGATAACGTTGGACACAGTTCAGTTTTTGTTGCTGATTATGTTTGAAGAATGAGAACACTGATGGAGCTGGAGGCCGTATATCTGAGTGCAATGGAGGACAGTCATTTTTATTACCAAAAAACATAATGTATGAAGATAGCCATCTTCCTTAACATTTCGGCCAGACAGCCAGTAATTATATGTGTAGCTGATGATGATGGTGATGATTATGGCGATGATGATGACAGTATTTATAATATGGCATATAGATCCATTGCTAAGCCACAACCGCGAAACAAACAACTTGATAACGGCCATTGCTAGGCAACAGTTTTGTAAATACGCAACACTACTGGAGCCGGTGCTATGTAGCGACCAGCACGCAACAATAGAGTACTGTTGGAAGATGTGTTTTCTATGTGATCCTCTCCGAAGCTATATCACTCGACCAACCGAGTGCCTGGGAGTATAACCGGGCCACCCTGCTCCTTGGGGATATAAATAGGGGGACCTGGTCTTCCAGATTGCGGGAGTTTCGAATCTTAGACAGTAAAATATGGTCCGTCGGGGCTCGGACTGCGCTGGCTAGGACCAGCAGCAATTGTAAACGACAGACCCATCCTCTCATCAGAGAGTGTGTTACATAAGGACTATAACAGCAAGCTTTCAGTTGGAAAATAAAGTCACTGATCGTGAGTCTCAAGGGGCTTGTCGCCAAGACGAAATGATTGGCGGTAAACCGTCAGTCCTAAAGTAACTGACTCTGACAGTTCTGTTATTTGCCCTAGATGGAGACAGCAGTTCGCAGTATAGGACAAGGCGAAGTCAGACCTAGAAAATATAAGAGGCTTAAACTTGGCTGTGGTCAAGATCACGACCGTTCCAGTGATTAAGGCACCGTTGTAGCACAAGATAGGTAAGATACACATGATCTGCTTTGCAAAGCCTGTACTGACAGAGGACTTATACAGAGGACTTATATAGCGTACAAGGAAGAGTTCTCAGTAACCCGCTGTAAGTGCGTAATGTAGACTTGACGGAAGGACAAGCCTCTTCATAAGAGACAAACCCATCTTCTCGCCAGAGAGGACTATGACCGCAAGGGTTCAGCTGAAAGAAAAATCTCTGGTCGTTAGCCTCAAGGGGCTTGGCGCCAAGACGAACTAGTTGACGGTAAACCGCCAGTCGTAAAGCAACTTTGAGTTTGCCTTTGGCAGTTCAATTAGCGTAGTGCAGTGAAGTTCAATGGAGTGGAACGAGTTGGTTGGTGAGTGAGTGAGTGAGTTAGATAACCGCTGGGGTTCAATTACCGTATTTACGCATGTATAGGCCGCGTGCGTGTATAGGCCGCAGCACAATTTTCACACAGAAATTATAGAAAAAATAATTTTCTTGGAATATTATTTCACTAGTATTACACCCTGTATTACTAATTATGAATATAATTTTTTTTTAAATGAAGTGTGATTTCGAATATTTCGAATATAAGCCGCACCCCAGTTTTCCTCTTGAATTTTTGGCAAAAAATGTGCGGCCTATACATGCGTAAATACGGTATTGCGAGCTGCTGCTGTGAGAAGCTGGTAGCTGAGGCCTGTGGCAGTAGGGAACCCAGAGTAAGGGGAACGTCCGCCGCTGGAAGCCGTTACCAGACAACGGCTGGTGAAGACACAGCAGACTGAGGAGACTTCTTGCGTGCCCTAATGAATTGTAGAGTGTGTGAATTAGTAATAGCACCATACTTACTTATAGTTACAGTCTGTAAGTGTTCAATAAATCAGATTACCAATCCAAATCCCGTCTATAGTCACACACTATCACGTGGCAATAATAAGAATAATGAATTACCACGCCATGAAGATGTATGGAGGAGTGGAGATATATCTCCATGCATTTTATCGAATGGTTTGGCGCAGCGCTAATGCTTTTGACTCTTATTCGAGGAGTGCTCGGTTTGAATCTCGACCGGGACATCGGCTAACTTAACTGAGTCTTCTGTGGTTCTTCTCAGTCACTCTAGGCAAATTCCGGACTATTACCTCGGTTAGGTCGCGACCTTCCATTTCATCATTCATCCATCTCTTCGACGCTATGTCGTCTGTTGAAAACGTCGTCACGTATGCTGACTTGCCAGCTTCACCTCCAGCACCCATTAGATGGAAAACTGGACGCCGTGGAGGAACCGCAACTCACCGGCCATATTGCCTGAGCTCTCCTGCCTCCTCCCCGTTTGACAGATGCAAGGAAATAAAGAAAATAAATACACGCAGGTCTAAATGGATTGTCACCGCCATATTTGCAGAAGGATGTGTCTGCCTGCTGGACTGCAATATGCATTATTGTGACTGGTTAGATTATTTACCGCCATTTAATGACCTAGTTTAGTCACTATACTCACTGAGCTACCCTGGTGCCCTTATTGCTTTGTTGCTTTTTGGAATCATCAGATCAAGGAGGATGAGATCAGCAGGGCATGTAGTATGAGACAGGAGAGAAGTACCTACAAAGTTCTGATGGAAAATATTGAAGAAGAGACCACTAGGAAGACCTAGATGTAGGTGGGGCATAATATTGTCACGTATTTAAGGGTGTAACTTAGACTGGGTATGGATTTGATGTTGGATTTATTGACCAGGTACGTTTATATACACCACTCGGAACTACAAGTAATTACAGCGCCACCGCTAATCACCACAATCCACAAATCACCACAGCACCATCTAAGCCATTTTTCAGCCTGCTGTCTCTTCAACAGCCGTTCCCCGACAACGGCTTTAACAGTAGAGATTCCTCAGCTTCCCGCGCTCACGTCGTTACTGTTCGGCAAATATCCCGCAGTTGACCTCTTGTCAACTGTCAACTCAACCACAGCGCCATCTCTTGTCAGTCTCCCTTGCAGAGCTCGAATCAACTGCCAACCCTCAACTGAACTCTCTCACTCATCAACCAACTATTTCACTTCAATTCACTCAACTGCACTTCTTTCAGCCAACCTTGAGCTTTCGCTATATAGCCTCAGAGCGGACACAACAGAAAACATTGCCTCCAACAGTCCCTCTATTATTGTTATGGGCGGTTGCCTAGCGATAGCCCGGATATTGACATACTTACCCACCGTTACCAAGCAACGCATGTTCCCTTTTGCGATCGTTGCATAGCAACGGTACTACACCCTACAATATTAACAATTTTTTTTATTGCTAGTGGGGTGGGACTTAGTCCCTTGTACTGCGGTCACTTCTGGCCTATTGTACCAGCTCCAGATGATAGGTGAAGGTGATTGTGGAGCAATTGGTGGAATAAAGATTGGCAGGGGAAACCGAAGTATTCGGAGAAAACCTGCCCCAGCGCCACTTTGTCCACCACAAATCCCACTTGACCAGACCCAGGATTGAACCCGGGCCGCCACAGTGGGAAGCCAGCAACTAACCGCTTCAGCTATGGCGCGGCCCAATATTAACACTAGTCTTAAAGTTATAGAACGGAAGGAATGTGGAGTGAATTTATTTGCGTCAGGGTAGGGATCAGGGAAGGGCTGTTGTGAACTCGGTGACGAACCTTTGAGTTCCACACAAAATATTGGGAATTTCTTCAGTAGTTGAGTGACCATTATCTTCTCAAGATCGACTTAGCTCTCTGAACTTAGTTAGCTGGAGTTGGTGTTACTACTACTACTACTACTACTACTACTACTACTACTACGTTTGATCAGGGGTACTCCTTCAGTAGGGGAAGGTCGGGTAAGAGTAAATACTTTGTGAGTGTATTCTAACACATTGTGGCGTGCTTAAGGCCGTAACCACTTTCTGACACCAAACTGTCACGTGTCCGGGGTTTCGTGACAAATAATTGTGGATTCTTAGATTCGATCGTTGCGTTTATTGGACGTTACTACACAATTACACTCGGTTACAATACTCCACAAATTCAGCTATAACAAGTCACACACTTTTTGTGTTCTCTCATACTTCTGAACACTTGGCTGCAATTCTGACTACGAAAGTCTCCTCTCACTCCTGTCCTGGTCTGTTATAACTGACAGTCGGGCGGCCTAGAAAACACCTCGGTCAAAGGTTCCGTTTTACGTGTTCTGCGCACCGGTAAACAAATATATTCGTTGCCGCCGGAACTGCACTAGTCTTGGCTTTCATTCCCGTGGTAACGTCTGTTATATATGCGTTGTGGTGTGAACATATTTCATTGTCACCCCGACAACGATGCGGAACCGTGGATACCGAGCCGTTGCCTAACAGTGGACGTCCGCTCTGCTCATATATTCTAGCTTTAAGGCTGAACGCCACATTATTAAGGACGGAGGAACATCCGACATGCAAGCGTGCAAAGCGCGATTCAGAGTGGCACTGAAAATCCGCACACTTTGACGACTTATCGCTAAGACTACCCAGAGTGAAGTCCACGAGAACTCATTTGTAGCTTCCCGCCATGACAGGACAGAACGTAACAAATCTTCATGTTTTGACTACGATTATTACATACATATTAGCATTGCAATAAATTATATACACGTACAGCAAGTTCCACGTATTTGTAGACCGAACTGCACAATTACAGACAGTCGCAAGAGACAGCCCACGCCACTGTAACTCATGCAGTCTTCATGCCACCTGTCGGCAGAGCGGTCTATCAGTCTTCTGCTCACTAAAAAGTACGAGAGACTCATGTCTTAGCGGTCTTAGCTGTCTCTGCTAGGCGCTTCTTCTTCGGAATCTTTCTTGTAGGTCGGTGGCTTCAGTTGCTCGCGTCACTTCCATCCAGAGGACCTCTTGTGAGAATCCATGATTGTTTATCCTCGACGCTCTTTTTATCTCCAGACTGCACCACTAGTGGGAGGAGACACGTTGCTGGCAGACAGGCCTAATTGTATGCCGTTGCCTCTGACCTGATCATAATGCTGGAAGCACACTCGATACAAATTATTTTCGAGCGTGAACTGCATCACACAAAGAGGGAAAGAAAAGAGGAAGGGTAAGGAAGGGATCAAGGAAAGATTAGGTTCTTTCCGTATGCGCTGTCGCTTGGTGTTCTTTCCCTCCCACCCAATGGCCGGGTGACCAGCCAACCCACTTTTGTATTTGTAACGGCTGACGAAACTCTCGAGACGTTTAGCCGTATCTATAGAATGTAAAGTATCCCCCACGAAAGAAGTAGGCCTGTGTTTGCCACTTTTTACTCAATAACGTCTGCGTAGGGGCGAAATCTGCCGTTTATTTCGCTTTCTCTGAGGCCTTCAGTTGTTTTTGACTGAGAAGCGCTTTGTGTATGAAGGGGGCGACCAGTCACAGAGGCAGTTGCAAAAATCTTCCTCAGTGAACACATCTGAGTTGAACGGCGATATTTCACAGTATTACAATAGTAGGACTTAGTTACCATTTCCAAGGAAGTAACTCGACTGTAAGCATGTCCAAAACAAGTGTCCATTCCGATACTGCGTGACAGAGCGAGCCGGATGTGTTACATGCCATTTTCTTCGCTCTTGAGAATAAGCAACCTTTAGTGGCCCAAACAAATCTCTGTCTAGGGGTTGCAGTTTATGGCTGCTGTGACGAAGGAAACTGCCCTTCTCAATAGATGCAAGACTGTTGCGGGTGAAGGGATTGTCCAATATTAACAAAAGAAGACCTTCTCTACTGATGTTTCCAAGCTGTGAAAATGAAGGCACTCTACGAAGAGGTCGCAAGTGATGAGCACTAGGTATGACGTCAGCAACAGCGCATCTGGTAGGGTGGAAAAGGCTATCCCTGTAACAGGCCGTGGAGGCCCATAGGGTTGTGAGACTTTGAGGCTCCCGCATTTCGGAGGAACATGACCCCCTTCATTTTCAAGGTCGGAGAATAAGCCAAGCAATGCGCTTGCTCTGTTCTTCATTCTGGTTTCATGCTTGGCCTATTCTTCGACACTGAAAAATGGATACGACACGGTTTTTTTTTTCCTTGGCACTACGGCCCCAGTGGGCCTAGGCCTACCTCCATGAACTCCGTTCACTTCGGTTTTTCTAGATCTTACACATACTGTAGGACTCCTTGGGCGAGTGATCAGCTCGTCGCAAGGCCTCTACCTATAGACAAACACAGAAAAACGCACACAAACATCCATGCCCTGAGTGGGATTCGAACCCACGATCCCGGCTTCCGAGCGAAGACAGTGCATGCCTTAGACCGCTCGGCTACCGTGACCGGCACGACAGGTTTAGTATTTAGTATTAAAAGTAAAGTAAAGCTATCCCTGTAACAGGCCGTGAAGGCCCATAGGGTTGTGATACGTTGAGGGTCCCACATTATCTAGACAATCGGCTCAAAGATGGCGGTGAGGTCAGCCTTACGCGCCGGCCGCGCTTTACTCCCCAGGAAAATTATTTAATTAATTCCTGGTACTCATTTCTGTTAGAGGCTGAGTCGACCCCAGGGCCATAGTGCAGCTGGAAGGTTTAGGTCAATTGAAAACAATCCAGTGACCTCATCGGGACTTGAACCCGCGAGCTTCAGGCTTGTAGCATAGTGCCTCAACCAACTACAGTAAATTTATTAATGAACTATGTCTTACATTGTTTCAAAAATTTTAAAAATTGTAATAAGTTCAATAGCTCATCGAATTATATATTTAGTTCTAAGTTTGGTTATAAAAACAGTCTGAAAATTAAGCCAAGACTCTGCATAGCGCAGTCTGTATAGCGAGGGGTCGGAGTTCGAGTTCCAGTAGGGTCAAGGATTTTTCCTTCTTTATAGCACCAAGACTGGCACTGGGGCCCACCCAGCCTCCTATCCAATGGTTACCGGGGGATTTTCTCCGGGGGGTAAAACGGCATCAGCGTGAAGCTGACCACCCACTTCCAGCTAGTGCCGAGGTCAAGAAAATGTGGATCTATACATCCACTGTCCATGCGTCTTTATGGCCTAGTGCTTAATTAGTTATTATTTTTTTATTGCTAGAGGGGTGGGACTAAGTCCCCTGTACTGCGGCCAGTTCTGGCCTATTGTACCAGCCCCAAATGATAGGTGAGGGTGATTGTGGAGCAATTGGTGGAATGAAGATGGGCAGGGGAAACCGAAGTAATCGGAGAAAACCTGCCCCAGCGCTACTTTGTCCACCACAAATCCCACTTGACCAGACCCGGGATCGAACCTGGGCCGTCGCGGTGGGAAGCCAGCGACTAACTGCTTGAGCTATGGCGCGGCCGCTTAAATAGTTAAGTACAGGGACAACTTTACCTTTTTTTACCTAAAAATAGTTTAATGTCGTTAAGGTCGTAGTTGTTAGTAACTCATGGACCGATGTGCCGTGTGGGCGTAAGGTAAAAAGGTACGCCATGAAGGCGTATAGGGGAGTGGATGTATAGACCCACGTTTTCTTGACCTCGGCACTAGTTGGAGCTGAGTGGTCAGCTTCTTACAGCCCCCAGTAGCCATTGGATAGGAGGTTAGTTGGACCCCAGAGCCAGTCTGGACGACATTGAGAAGTGAAAATTCTTGCCCCCACCGGGACAAGAAAACTCCGATCCCTCGGTCGTCCAGCCAGTAGCTGGTCGCTGTTCCGACTAAGCTATCCTGGCTCACGCCGTGAACTTGTATCTTGTAGATTTTGTTACTAGTTGTCATGTAAACGGTTGTCGTGTATATCTCGCAAGTAGTTTTGTACAGTTTAGGTGCATGAAGGCGTCCCTCGTTGTTGTTGTGGTGGTGTTTACGTAGAGGCGCGATCGACATTGCAATTCTGTGGAGGACATCTTACACCGACACAGTTTTTTAGGGGATTTTGATGTTCCTGGCTATGATTGTGTTATTGGCGTTCCCCAAGTCATCTCATATTATTACATTGAATTTAGACGTGACATTATTGGTAATACTGCTTCCTGTTTTGGACTCTATCAATTTAACTATGCTGTTTTGCCTGTGGTTCTGTGTGGGTGTGAAACTTGGTCTCTGACATTAAGGGCGGAACAACGACCGAGGGCGTTTGAGAACAGGGTGCTGAGGAGAATATTTGGACCGAAGAGGGATGAAGTGACAGGAGGTTGGAGAAAACTGCATAATGAGGAGCTTCATAACTTGTACTCTTTTCCAAGTGCATATAATTAGAATGATCAAGTCAAGGAGGATGAAATGGGCAGGGCATGTAGCACGAATGTGGGAGGCTTGTAGAATATTGGTGGGAAAGACAGAAGGAAAGAGGCCACTGGGAGGCCCAAGACGTAGGTGGGTGGACAATATTAAAATGGATCTTAGAGAGATAGGATGGGATGGCATGGATTGGATTGATCTGGCTCAGGATAGGGACCAGTGGAGGGCTCTTGTGAACACAGTGATGAACCTTCGGGTTCCATAAAATTCTGGGAAGTTCTTGAGTACCTGCATAATTGGAGGCTTCTCAAGAGGGGCTCAGCTCCAAGAGTTAGTTAGTTAGTTAGTCTGAAAACCGACACGAAAGTGACAAACGAAATAATGATTTTAATACATCATCTTAACTTGTCACACACAAAAAAAATACTAATTTAATCTAATCTTCGTACAGTTACAGCATTCAAGGTCAAACTGATTCAGGCTATTTCCATATAATGCTTTTTGCTTCCTTGTAAGCTCAGCAATTTTGCACTTTTCCCCCAGTTACGTACGTGGTCAACGTTCGCGCCTTTCTCATAGATCTGGTACCCTATGCCCTTCTTGTCTGGTGGCCACAAGGATCTGCTTTGCGACCCTTGCTATTTAATATTTTCATTAACTATATTTGCATTTCCGGGCACAATTGCAACCATGCGGATGCATCGCAGCATGACGAATACTGAGGACTGCTAATGCAGTGGCATACACGGCACTGGGAATCGCTGTTTCGATAATAGCATGAAACTAAATACTGGAAAACCACAGAGATTTCCTTTACTTATAAAACTAAGAGGTAAAGGTAAAGCTGCCCCTGTGCTTAACTAATTAAGCACTACGTCATGAAGGCGTATAGGAGATTGGATGTATAGATCCACATTTTCTTGACGTAGGCACTAGCTGGAGGTGAGTGGTCGGCTTCACGCCCCGACCGCTTTACCCCCCCCCCCGGGGAAAGAGCCCACGGTGCACATTGGATAGGAGGTTATGAGGGCCCCAGAACCGGTCTGGACGACGTGGAGAAAAAAAAATTCTTGCCCCCATTGGGATTCGAACTCCAGCCGTAGACAGTCGCTATACCGACTACGCTATCCCGGCACATTGTAAAACTAAGGGTATTCAGTTTAATTACAAGATGTGTGTACAACCCCATGTACAGTCACTTAACACGTCACAATATGACGACATGTTGGTTAGATTCGACCTCGCAACTCTGCAGTCCAGGAGGTGTTGCTCCTCCAGCCTGCACTGATTTTCGCCGTTAGGCGGCGTCACCTCCTCAGCCGAAGTGTTTCTGCGGAAAATCTTGTCTGCATACATGACTGACTTCTTGAGAAGCCGCCAGTTGTGCAGCTACTCAAGAAATTCTCAGCAATTTATGGAACCTGAAGGTTCATTACCGTGTTCACAAGAGCCCTCCACTAGTCTCTATCCTGAGCCACATCAGTCCAGTCAATACCACCTCATCCTATCTCTCTAAGGTCCATTTTAATATTACCCATCCACCTACGTCTTGGTCTTCCTGGTGGTAAAAAGCAAAGTTGTCCCAGTGCTTAACCCATTAAACACTACGCCAAAAAGGCGTGTGGGGGAGTGGATGTATAGATCCACATTTTCTTCACTTCGGCACTAGTTGAAGGCGAGTGGTCAGCTTCACGACCCGGCCTCTTTAGCCCCCCTCAAACGGGAATAACCCCGGTACCCATTGGATAGGAGGCTGGATGGACCGCAGAGCCGGTCTGAACGACTTGGAGAAGAGAGAATTCTTGACCGTACTGGGACTCGAACCTCGACTCCTCGGTCGTCCAGCCCGTAGGCAGTCGAAGTGGTATTAACATTTTTAATAGAGAGTTGTTTTCAGTAACTGACAGGAGAGGGAGTCAGTAAATAAGTCACAAATGAAGTAAAAGAACTGTAATGGATATGTATCACTAGGTAGCAGCACAATGCAACTTCATAACAATCTAGGTAGAAGACTCGCATGGGCACATTCAGAGGCTGGTTTCAGTAGTCAAAATGGCGACAGTGCTTGAGGATTGGATACCAAAGAGCAACGTTCTGTTGTGCGTTTTTTGTGGGCAAAAGGGCACAGTTGCAGAGGGTATTCATAAATAAATGTTCCCTGTTTACGGTGGGAAGCGTTTGTCGTGTAAAGCGGTTCGCAACTGGGTGGCCAGCGTTTCGCTGATAACAGAAAGGCTGAAACGAAGGTGAAGATATGTCTGAAACAAGAGTCAAAGGACTTCTATGCGGCGGGTTTCGACGTACTGGGAAAGCGATGGGACAAGCGTATCAATGTTGGTGGAGGACATGTCGAGAAACAAATGTTTCTTCCAGATTCGAATATCACATGTGTTACGTTTTATATCCATTTGTGACCTATTTACTGACTCTCCCTCGTATTATTAAATCTGCTAATAACATATGTAACATTATTTAAGTCCCCTTGTGTTCGCATCTCTAATGTTAATTTACTTTAGCATTATGTTCTGTATATATTTTACCTTTTTCCTGGTCCACGCCCGTTCATATCTTCTGAAAAAAGGGTAAAGTTGCCCCTGTACTTAATTCATTAAGAACGACGTCATGAATACATGTTGGGGAGTTCTTGACCTCGGCACTAGATTGAGGTGAGTGGTCATCTTCACGCTCCGGCCGTTTTACCCTGGGGGAAACAGTCGCCCGGTTCCTGTTGCTTAGTACGGTGGGTGGCCCCCCACCCCAAGCCGGTCTGAACACTGGAGTAGAGGACGATCTCATGCCTCTGCCGGAAATAGAACCAATGCCTTCCAGGCCCTATCCCACCGCTACACCAACTGAGCTATCCTGGCTCCTTCATATCTTTCTGTCTTCACTGCTTGCCTGGCGTTCAGCTGTTGTCAAGCGAACTGAGCCAGTCCGGGCATGGTTACCGCGACGCTCTGCCTCTTATCAGTGCTTTTGCAAATGAAAGTAGCTGTTTATCCATCCACGTGTGTCCACTGGGTTACTCAGGATCTCTTATCTTACTGTTCCTCAGTCCGCTGCCTTTTTTCGGCTGATGTAGCATGCAGATACATGGGCATTTTGTAAAGAAAATGCCTCACTTTAAACGACGTTATTGGTAATACGTGTAATAACGTATAAGGTCTCTTTGTTCAGAGCCTTTCCTTTATTTGTGTCATTAAATTTCTAGTGTTTACCTATTTGGTCCTATGGTCTTCATTGCAGACGCGCCATGGTATGTGAGAACCTTACACTCCATAACGACCTAAAGATACCCTTCGTCAAAAATGAAACACTAAGAATGGTTTAAAGGTACAAAAACCAAACTGTAAACCATGACAACGAATTAATAGAAGAGCTATACACCAACGGTCCAGTGACAAGAAGTCTGAACAGAACATGGCCCCAAGACATCATCAATCAATGAAATAGACTACATGTAGGAAAAATATCACTGGATGTTTCCCTTGCAAGCTAACCACCTACAACACATTTACTTAATACTCTGTAATGATGTAGATTGTAAAGAAGCATAATAATAATAATAATAATAATAAATGCTAGTGATTTGTTATTTCTAATTGTACTTTTCTTCATTCCTGTTATGTTGTTTTCTTGTAACCTTGTAGTTTTGTATTTGCAGTGTTTGCACGTGACTGGCACTGAAGGTGGTCTTAGGTAGTTAATAAATAAATTTTATTATTAAAGGTAAAAAAAAAGCTATCCCTGTAACAGGCCGCGGAGTCCCATAGGGTTGTGAGACGTCGAGGCTCCCACATTTTCTAGACAATCGGCACACAGATGGCGGCAAGATTGTCAGCCTTACGCGCCGGCCGTCCTTTACCCCCCAGGAAGATTCCTCGTACTCATTTCTGTTACGAGTCTGAGTCTACCCCAGGGCCATAGTACGGCTGGAAGGATTAGGTCTATTGAAAAAAAAAAATCCACCTCATCGGTACTCGAACCCGCGACCTTCGGGCTTGTAGCATAGTGCCCCAACCGAAATGCAAGATGGAACACAAACCGGTTGTTGTCTCCTGCAGCACGATGAGAGAGAGAGAGAGAGAGATACTGATTGTGTTGAGAAAGATAGACCTTTGTGTCAGAAGGTTCCCAGGCTTCGCTCGCTGGTCCTTAAGATAAGGGGAGTGTGGAAGTGAAGGCGTTAACGACGGTTAGAAGTTAGTGGCTTGAGGCAGGGGCCGCGGGGATTCCGAGTTTCTGAATTAACGGTGAATTGTATAATTTGGATAGTTAATTTGGTGGGGTTTACAGCCGGGATATCTATTTCTTTTTGGCCAAGTTTTTCATGCAAGAAACTTATCTAAATGATATATTGAATATTCAGTTCCTATGCCACAGCAGACAATGCGTCTGCCGATACTAGAATGCTGTTAGGGAGATAGCCGCTTCTTATTCTGAGAATCATACGAAGCGGATGTGTAATGTTGCACGGTTTTGTGATCTTAGCCAGGTGTGGTACATAACAATAACCACTGTGCTCTTGAAAGGTTATAAAATTTGGAAACAAGTAAGACCGCTGTGCCAAATAACAATTGAATAGACCAAAGTAGTCCGTCTAGCGTTAACGATATTGACTTGTATTTAAGAGATGGTCGGTTCGAATCTCGACGGAAACACTATTTTCACCGAGGCTTTTCGTGATTTTCCTCGGCCCTTACAAGCAAATGCGACGATAGTACGCAAGTAAATAACTACTGCTTTTTTCGACATCCTTTCCAGATGATTATTCGTCTGTCATGTTTAACACTTGTCACTTTCGGAAACTATCTTTTCTCTGCTCTTAATTAATAACCATGCCATGAAGATGTACGGGGGCATTGTTAATCTTGCCACTAGCTTGACGTGATTTGTCAGCTTCACGTCCCGGCTGCTTTATCCCCGGAGGAGCCCCCCGTATTCCATTAGATATGCGGGCTGTGTGAGCACAGCCTGACTGTACGCTGTGAAATAGATTATTTCTTTACTTCTTTTGGCTTGTTTTGGACTTCATCCATCGTCTGGGATGTAAAAGACAAAAGACCACGACGTTTCGGAGACTGGATCTGTCTCCGTCTTCAGTTGGGCCCGTTAGAAAGAGCTAGTCTCTTTCCAGTGATTGAGACTAGCTCTTTCTAACGGGCCCAACTGAGTAGGTTTATCCTTCCCCACTCACCTGAAGACGGAGTCAGATCCAGTCTCCGAAACGTCGTGGTCTTTTGTATTTTACATACCAGACGATGGATGAAGTCCAAAATAAGCCAAAGTAAGTATAGTATACACCATCGTCAGAATCCTTTCAAGTCTATCAGATTATTATTTGTTCCTGCCTGAAATCGAACCCAGGTTCTTATATCGTCCAGCCTGTAGCGTAGTCACTAATTGACTGAGCTATCCCGGATCGTTTTTTTTTCAATTCTTTTGACAAATTAGGCAATAATTTGACGCCTTGAACCTTGGAACTCTAATGGCAAACATCATAACTGATATCACGCATGTGCTTCTACTGCATAGCAACAGAACTGGGAGCCGTCGGTCTGCCTGACGAGCTGTGTACCAGTTGCGAGGCGAGGTCGGTTAACGGACATGGAGCCGGAGGAACAGTTTGTCCTGGGGAATCACCTCTCAGAGTAGCGAATCTCCAATCAGGAATTGAAAAGTGTATCCATTTTATTTACGAATAACATTTAAAATTTCGTGTATATTAATACAATTATTGACTCTTAGGACACTGTATAATGTTTCGGAGACGGGACTCTGCCTCTTTCCTCAGGTGGATAGATAATGTCCAAAAACAGTCAATAATTGAATTTATTGAAGGTTAATTTAGCCACACTGCCAGTAACTATATACCACCGAATGGTGAAGTCCATGTGCTTAATTAATTACCACGCCATAAAGATGCATAGGGGAGTTGAGGTATGGCTCCAAACATACTTAAACTCGGCATTGTAGGAGGGAGGTCATTGTACTTACCTCTTTGGAGGGAACCCCTTACCGGCACCCGTTGGATAGGATTCTGGATGCAGTCCCTAGCTGTGGAGAAGTGAAAAATATGTTTCCCTGCGGTGAAACGAAACTCGATTCCTCGGTAGTTCAGCTGTAATGAATTTGAATGGTCGTGGGACTTCCGGGCCGACATTTGGACTCGGTCCCCCCTCTCCACCAAAAAGAAAAAAATACGAAGTAAGGGCGCTATGAAATCGATTGCAACTTTTGGTGAACCCAGTGGAGGTGTGTGCGATATACATATGTCCGACTTATCGTAGTCTGTCGACTCCTCTCGCAACCTGTGAAGAGAACATGTGCAAGGGACCGTGTCTGTCTGTGGCTCTACAGCCCTTGTGGACCTTGGCCGCTTTTTCAGTTTCTTGATCTGTGCACAGTCGGTAGGACTCTTTGGACGGGGGATCAGCCTTTCGCAAGGTCGCTGCCTACACACAGAACAACACAAACACAGAATAAACGGACACAGACATCCATGCACCGCGTGGGATTCGAACCCACGATCCCAGTGTTTCAGCGGGCGAAGATGGTTCATGCCTTAGACCGCGCGGCCACTGTGATCGGCACAAGCAAGGGACTCATTTTCACAAAAATAGTTCAGACACGATAAATAAGTTGGGCAGTGTGGAGATTTGGGACCCATCCAGCCTCCTATTCAATGGATACCCCAGGCACTTTGCCCGGGGTAAAGCGGTCGAGGGCGTGAAGCTGACCACTCACCTCCATCTAGTGCCGAGGTCAAGAATGGTGGAGTTATACCGAAATTCCTCCGTACATCATCGTGGTGTGATGCTTAATTGGTTAAGCACAGGGTCAACTTTATTATTATTTCTTGCCGTACACATAAGGTAACAGATCTGAGTTCGCTCACTTCTGTGTGCGTCGAAGATAAAACTTAAAAAAGTCTCTCTTCTTAACTAAGCACGACGCCACGACGACATATGGAGGTGTAGCTCCATGCATTCTAAATCGTGACATAGGTGAAATAAATGGACATATTCACGTCCCGAGGTAAGAGCCCGCAGGACTAATCGGGCAGGAGCCCATCTGGACACTGTGGAGAAGGAAGGAATATCTTACTACTGCCGGGAATTGAACCTTGACTCCTCGGCCGTCCATCCCCTGGTTTACGTTGTTGCTATGTCACCTGAGATACCCCGACTCATAATTATTTAACATAATGAGGAATTGTGTGGAGCATAAAATGCGTTTCATTTCTCTGTACAGTTTCTGTTCAAGTCTTTTTTTGCTTCCCCATGAACACTTGCGAGTTACGCAGACCAGCACTTATTTGTGCTCCTTTCAACAACAAAATTCCAGTGTGTCAACAGATTTGAATGAAACTCTCAAATATCGAATTTAATGAAAATCCATCAAGCAATTCAGACAGACAAACATGGCGAAGCTAATAGGCTCTGTTTTGCGCAACATTTGTTGCTAACGCCCGCAAACAATGATTATCAGAATCGTACAACTATCTTACAAATTTCTTTGACCTTCCTGCTAGACGAGTTGTCTGTTCAGTGTCTGCTGGATGCGTCCTGCTCAGTTTGGGGGAGATTTGAGGTTCTTGAGGCTCTAACTGTAAAGATGGCTGTGTTCTCATGCATGACACCGTGGAGACCGCACATTCCACAGAACACGAATCTTGTTTTCTTGAGTTTCGTAGGAGTCGTGAAGCGTTCAGTAAGCGGGGGTACTGGCGCCGGCGAGGAGGAGGTAGGCATTTGAAACCCCTTTAGATTTTTAAATATAAGTTAAAATTAAAAAGTTATGGGAGTGAATAATCGCCTACAGTGCGGCCACATTTTATGCGAATTTAAAATCGTGCGGTATAAAAAATTATCAATAAAGCCTCACTTTATGCGCAAAGTTTGACACAATGTGAATTTATTCATATGAGGAAACTTGTCTTCAATTATGCGACCACACTACGCTTTTTTTCGCTGTATTTTCAGTATCCGATACGACATGGAGCGCATAGAAAACACCGCGTCCTACAGTTCTTCTATTATTACGTGTGTATTCTTTGCAGCTGGAACGTTTTTACCGTGCTGTTGCCTAGCAACACACAGACAGAAAGGTGGTCTCATAAGCCTCCATTTATTTTTAAAAATAAAGAAAGTAGGCTGAAAAAATAGGGAATATATACCAAATATTAACACCTAATTTAAAATAATTCCTTTGAAATATTCCTCTATTCTGGACAACGGATAGCTACCAGCAAAATGGCAGTAAATGGCTAAAGCACAAGTGCATTAGCGAATTTTCTGTAGGTTCCATTTGGCAACGCGCATGCGCGGAGCATGGAAAGGTTTGTACTGATTCTAGTTCCCCTCAGCGAAATGGGAGCGCCCTGGCAAGGGACCCGCTGTTCGTATGAAAAGTCTACACAGTACGCATTACTGGAGCTTCTACTAACCGCTGCTACAAACAGCCCGGTATGGAATAATTAAATAAAGAATCGTAAACATACAGAACGCATTCCAGCAAGCATATAGACTGCGTGCTCTGCCCAGTATACAGGCGCATCTCGGACTGACGACGTTGTGTGTTCCCGGAAGCGGGCCATAGATCGAAAAATCGAAATTGACTACATTATAACACGGGGCTTGTTAGGTTTACGTTCCTGGAACTCTAGGATTAGACAAATTTGTCGACATTTTAACCCCCATTACACTACAATTCTATTGTAACATCGATAAAAATACGTCAAATAACAATATCAAATGGGGCGATTTCGTCCAAGCACGGGTGAGTTTCTGCAGCCTGTCAAATTTGTCACAACGTAACGTCCCTTTAGCAGCTGCATCAGCTATGCTATTAACTGGGAGTCTATATAGCGGCGGTCTACAGGCTGGACAGCCCTGGTTAGATTCCAGGCAGTGCAAGATTTCTCTTTCCACAGCGTCCAGAATGACTCTGCGGTTCACCCAGCCTCCTATCCAATGGGTAGCGGGGGTAAAGCGGCAGGAGAGTGAAGCTGATCACTCACCTCTCTCTAGTGCTATGGTAAAGAAAGGTGGAGCTATACTTCCACTCCCCAAAATGTCTTCATTCCATAGGGATAGCTTTACCTTTTACGAGGCTGCGCCATAGCTCAAGCGGTTAGTCGCTGGCTTCCCACCGCGGCGCCCCGGGTTCGATCCCGGGTCTGGTCAAGTAGGATTTGTGGTGGACAAAGTGGCGCTGGGGCAGGTTTTCTCCGAGTACTTCGGTTTCCCCTGCCAATCTTCATTCCACCAATTGCTCCACAGTCACCCTCACCTATCATCTGTGGCTGGTACACTAGGCCAGAAGTGGCCGCAGTACAGAGGACGTAGTCCCACCTCACTAGCAATAAAAGAAAGTAACTTTTACGAATTCCTATTACTCCCATAGAAATGTGAAAAATTCTGCACCACGTAAGCTCAAGAGAAGAGGTAAATTGAAGTGTCCGGTGCAGAGAGGATGTGGTTCCACTTTGACAGACTTTTGTTAAAAAGAATGGTAAAGCCATCTCTATAACAGCCTATAACAGGCTCACAGATGGCGGTGAGGTTACAGCCTTACGCGCCGGCCACCCTTTACCCCCAGGAAAATTCCTGGTACTCATTTTTGTTAGAGACTGAGTCGATCCCAGGGCCATAGTGCGGCTGGAAAGATTAGGTCAATTGAAAAATCCAATGACCTCATCGGGAATCGAACCCGCGACCTTCTGTTTGTGACATAATGCCTAAACCAACTACGCTACCGCGTGCCTCTCACAGAGTTTTGAAAAACTTTAAAAGAAACTTCTGGCAACTCATTTAAAGCCATACCAGGGCGTGGACTGCAACAGAAAGTTACTCACTTACGTCACATCGTTCCTCCTTCAACACACTGGGCAACTTTCTATACAAGGTGTAACTGAAAGGTGCAGACAAATTTTTGGCAAGAGTTCCACTAACCAAAACCGTATCAACATGTGTCCGGAATCGTTTAATTTGCGAGTTATATCTGAAAGGATACTGTGTGGACACCAGCAGCAGTTCGGCTGGGACTGTTGCTGCTTCTTCGGTACCTCCGCATGTTTGCCACGTCGGCTTACAGGAGACAACTCACACGATCTGCCAGAGCTACTTGAAGCTGTACAACTGGCAGACCTGCGTGATGGTGCTGCGGCACATTTTAGCCGTCCTGTGAGAGATGTTCTCAGTGACGCCTATCATGACCGAAGTACAGGAAGAGGAGGAACTTCTGCATGGCTTCCACGCTTCAAGCCGGATTTTAATCTTCTGTACTTTTACCTGTGGGGGCACCTAAACACCCTTGTGTACACAGCTCCTGTTGGCAACGAAGTGGCACGCCGCACTGTGGATGTCTGTCAGACTATCCGCAACTCCCCCGGCATCTTCGCACGCATGCGGAGGTCCATATTGAGACTTGTCTAAGAACTTATTATAAAGGTACTCTTTCAGCTGTAACTCGCAAATTAAATGTTTTTGGACATATGTTAATATGGAATTCTTTCTTGTTTTGGTATGTGGAACCCATGCTCAACTCTGTCCGCACATTTCAGTTACACTCTGTATGTATCGTCACGTGTAGGGTGGTACGCGTGACGAAATGAACGGGTTCTAGTTCTGATGATTGGATTTAATGGCACTTCGGTTACACACTCTCTTAATCACAATTGATACAGCACTATCGCTATTCTACACAATTTACAGTTCACCGTTGCACATGCACTAGGATTCTCATGTTCCACTAGTCGTCTCCTAGCAACGGATCTCAACACTTCAATTCACTACAAAGTCTTCTTGTCTTCAGTCACTCTGTACTCCTCTGTCCTAATCTGTACTCAACTAATCTTCACAGTTCACTAAGCGCATGCTCCATTCTCATCCTTGTGCTCTCAACTGCCGCTAGCTTCTGAATTCACTTCTCCTTTAAGCACTCTGCACAGACCCCACGGAAAACACAATCCGTATTGATGACATCACCGCTTTGTATAGCACGGACCGATACGCGGAAACTGAGCCGTTGCCTAGAAACTGTTGCATAACCCCGTTGTTATATCGTTGCGTTGATGTATTACTTAGAAACGGCTGTTTCTGGGGCTCAGCGGTTCTTGCGTGGAGTAAATATGCCACAGTACGGAACCGTGTATAACTGAATTGCAGACATAGCTGGAACTACGGTACTTTGATATACAGAGGGATTCTGAATTATTGCCGGGGTCCCGTTTATAGGCCACGGAAACCCCGACAATCATTTAGAATCACCCTGTATTTTGAACTTATGTACTTTGATATTATGCCGTAGGATGAACGATTCTGAATTGAATGCTTAAAAATTTCCCTTAATTAATCTGCTCCTTATCTCATTATGAATATCAGTTCGATATGTTACTCCCGCACTTTGAACTGTGCCACAGTCAGAAAGGATTATTTATCTGTATTATGACTTTCTCTTCTGAAGTGCGGTGACGAGATATTGGTCTTTCTTAACCTGTTTATAAATCTACATTCTCACCATGTTCTAATAAATATTTTTTCATCCGTATACAGGGTGATTCACCCTGAGGAGTTACAGATGAAATTCACTGATGAAAACGAATCTTAGCAAGTACATATCTTGAAGACGCGGAGGTGGCTGGGTTACAGAAGATACTGAAATCTGGTTTAAGTCCAACACCACGCCTCTTCTTTGCTAATGTTGCAGCCTGATGGCGGGAGGGAGTGAGGTGAACCGCGCAGACAGGTATGGGGTCAGTGTTTCAAAGTACACAGCGTTGCCTAAGTTTCGTTTTCATCAGAAAATCATTCCGAGATTTATATCAATTCATGGCCATCCTCGAATGACTAACTCTATATTTTCGCTTAATAAATTAACGCTATCGATACAACAGAGAGACCGATGTACGCTGCTGCTTTACGTACACTTTCAGTCCCACCAAAGTCTCACCAGCGTTCCTATAGACAGGGTTTGGATTGGTAATGAAATTTATTGAACACTAACGGACTGTAACTACAAGTAAGTATAGCGCTATCACTAATTTACACGCTCGGTAATTTACTACAGCACGCACTAAGCCTTCTCAGCCTGCTGTGTCTTCACCAGACGTTGCCTGGTAACGACTTCCAACGGAGGACGTTCACCTTACTCTGGATTCTCTTAACTATCCCCGGCCTCAGCTACCAGCTTCTCACGACAACAGCTCACAAGGACCGAACCTCAGCAGTTCTGTGTTGCTGTTCAATTGTTGCTCGTTAGGAATCTGTTGCCTAGCAGCGGGTGTTGTTTATATAGCCATTACATAGGAACGGGTCTACATGCTACAAGTGAGATTAGCAAGTATAGTAATTTGGCTATTGGCTGGACGAACGGAGGATCGGGGGTTCGATTACAGGCGCGGAGGAGATTTATCTTATTGCAGTTGTGTCCACACCGGCTCCTGAGCCCACACAGACTATTGTCTAGCAGCTCTGTCCTTAGGGGTGCAGCGGTTCGATCGGGAAGCTGGACATGTCTGTGGTGTGTAAGAGCGCATGTCTGTTTTCTCTTGATACATTTGAAATACATGGGCACGCGGTAGCATATCTTGTTGAGGCACTATGCTACAAGCAGGAAGGTCGCGGGTTCGATTCCCGATGGTGTCATTGAGTTTTTCAACTGACCTAAGCCTTCCAGCCGCACTATGACCCTGAGATCGACTCACCCTCTAACAGAAATAAGTACCAGGAATCTTCCTGCGGGTAAAGGTGCGGCCGGCGTGTAAAGCTGACAACCTTACCGACATCTTTGAACCTCGACGTCTCACAACCCTATGGGCCTTCACGGCCTGATTCAGGGATAGCTTTACCGTTTTATGTTTATACATATCCACTACATATTTCAATCTGAAGGATTATCATCTGGTGTATATGCCATTCATTATTGAACTGGCTGTCTAAAACTGATCCATTTGTACAATCACGTGGCTCTTACAAGCATCAGTATTTACACGTATATCTACATTGAGAGTATATAGTGAATAAATACATGTACATGTTATGGTATGTAGCTCAACTACAGCCGGTCACTGTGGCCGAGCAGTCTAAGACACGCACTGTCTTCGCTCGTTCCGAAGCCGGGATCGTGGGTTCGAATCTCACACAAGACATGGATGTCTGGTATGTGTAAGTGTTTATTCTGTGTTTAGGTAGAGGCCTTTGCGACGGGCTGATCACTCGTCCAAGGAGTCCTGCCCTCTGTAAAATAATAAAAATGAAACGCAACTCCACACCGTAGGGTATGAGAGGAACGGATTAAGCAAGTAAATAAGTAGGATCACAAGGCCGCGCCATAGCTCAAGCGGTTAGTCGCTGGCTTCCCACCGCGGCGGCCCGGGTTAGACCCCGGGTCTGGTCAAGTAGGATTTGTGGTGGACAAAGTGGCGCTGGGGCAGGTTTTCTCCGAGTACTTCGGTTTCCCCTGCCAATCTTCATTCCACCAGTTGCTCCGCAATCACCCTCACCTATCATCTGGGGCTGGTACAATAGGCCAGAAGTGGCCGCAGTGCAAGGGACTTAGTCCCACCCCACTAGCAATAAAAATGTAGGATCACATGTACCAAGTGAAATTAGTAACGGTGGTGTAATTGAGATGTCGATCTGTTGTGTACGTTGTTAACGAACCTCACTGCTGACATCTATCGCTGTAAAACGTAAAGTTGTCCCTGTGCTTAACTAATTAAGCTCTACGCCATGAAGGCGTGTGAGGGAGTGGATGTGTAGATCCACATTTTCTTGACCTCGGCACTAGTTGGAGGTGAATGGTCAGCTTCACGTCCCGGCCGCTTTACCCCCGTGGAAAGTGCCCCCGGTACCCATTGGATATGAGACTGGGTAGACCCCACAGCCGGTCTGAACGATTTGGAAAAGACAAAATTCTTGACCCTACCAGGACTCGAATTTCAACCCCTCGGTCTTCCAGCCCGTAGCCAGTCCCTATACCGAGTACGCTAGACGTTTGTCGCTGTAGCATATCTAAAAACAGAGATGCGATGTTTTCATATATGGGTTGTAAATAATGTAGTTATGTGATTGGTGTTATAAAAGGTTACTTACCACCATTCACCACTGTCCTTACTTTGAAAAAGAAATAGGAGGCTTACGAGATCACGTTAGTGTTTGTGTGTCTGTGTATCCCCTTATCATTGCTAGGCAACGGCTAGGTAAACACGTCCCGGAGGGCGACATATACACACACGCATTAATAAAAGGAACTCTTGGATCGATGTTTCTTAGGCGGACCGTGTACCAAACACTCTGTACGTAGTGAAAGGAAAGGAGACTGTTAGTTCTTCCTGGAACTTCCTGTTTCGAAATAAGGAATGTGAGATACGTCGTTCTGACGTCAGTGGCAATGAAGACTACCTTCTGGGATGTTACGCCGTGTAGTCAGGTAGATGATTCAGGGAAATACGCTGACTCCATTGGGGTCCGATTGTAGGCCGCACAAACAGTAAACACTCTGCTTGTTGTTTTTCTGCCTTCTCCTTTGGCCCTGAAGAGAAAGACAGTGTGCTACTCCGAAACGTCGGTAATTTTGTGCCATACTACAATGCTTCGTGTCCAAGGAGGTGGAATTCTTTAGAAGAACATTTTGGGTTGAATGCGAGAACGGAGACGGAAAATTCCGACACGCAGGCGCAACGTGCTCCGACGCAAGGCCGTCAGACTTTATTTATTTGAACACTGATAGGACAACACCTGTTGGAGACGCGTGGGAAAATGCGCTCAATCCGGCTACTGCGTCAAAATTGTTTGCTCCTCGCTGGGCCCTTGTGGGACTCTGAGAGCTCTGGTTACTCACCCGCTGTAGACACGTCACGATGTTTTCCGCTGCAGACCAAATGTTTGCAATTACGCAGTTACTGGCCATGAAACTACGGAAACGCCTCCTGCCATCCACATGATGGGGCATGGTGCTGGTCACTTCGGACTTTCCGTAGAATGAAACTACAATAGTTCCACTCTATTGGCATAAGAGGGCATGATCTATCTATCTATGGCTCTACAGCCCTGGTGGACCTGGCCGCTTTTTCCATTTCTTAATCTACACACAAAGAGTAGGACACCTTGGACGGCGGATCAGCCCGTTGCAAGGCCGCTACCTACCCACAGAACAACACAGACACAGAACAAACACACACAGACATCCATGCCTTGAGTTGGATTCGAACCTACGAGCGGGTGAAGGTGGTTTATGCCATAGGCCGCGCGGCCACTGTGATCGGCGAAGAGGGTGCCCACAAGGAAGCGGACTCTTGACAACTGACTATGCAGAATGCCGATATACACAACTGTAACTGTAGATGACATGTACTGCAGCCCCGTGTGGAGGCGGGCTCGAATACCTCCACCGTGACCCTGCGAGTCGTAGGAGGCGACGAAAAGGGAAGTTTCATATCTGAGACAGTGAAATATGGTCGCGAGTACCAAGGGACTCGGACCCGAGAAAGACTGCGCTGGTAAGGGTCAGCAGCATATACCAAAGACAGACCCGTCCTCTCGTCAGAGAGGGCGCCCCAAAGAAACAAGACCGTAACTGTCAAACAGTAATAAATATCTGGTCACGAGCCACAGATGAGTCTCGACACCAAGAATTACTGACTGACTGTCAGTCGCAATGCGACTTGGACTTAGACATGTACTGCTGGCTATGATCCGCCCTCTCGTCAGAGAGGGCGCACCATATCGACAAAAGCGCAACAGTCTGACAGTAACGAAAACGTGGTCTTGGACCTCAGAGGGGGCTTGACATCAAGACAGACTGGCCGACTGACCGTCGATCGTAACATAACTTTGACTTAAAGTTAGTTAGTTGAGATTAAACAGTTGGAGTAATGAGTAAGCTGTGACACAGCCGACAGCCGGTAAGGACATGAGCTTGGGAGCAGAAAACATTGTTTGAATCCATTATCAGGCAACCGCCGTTTAAGACATAGCGTTTGCTGTAGTGAGAAGTAGAGAGCGCGAATTAGTGAGAGCGTTATAATTATTTGTAGTTACGATTTATATGTGTTTAGTACATCAAATTAGCAATCCAAACTTTGTGTCTAGTCACTAACAGTCCTCAGTGCAGCTTTACAGGTTATTTGTTGAATCACCATTTAGTCCATGCTTTAATTTAAGTGCAGCGCCATGATTCGGCCACACAGGGCCGGAGAATGGTAGGCTTTACTGCAGTGTTATAATAGCCACAGATTTTGTTTGTATCTAGTGCTGATTGCACTGCGCGCACATTGGTCTGATGACGCCCTCCGCAAACTGTCTGCACGTACTACCTGCTCTAAAGTTAAAAAATTGCGAATTCCGCTCACAAACTGTATTTAAGTGTGTCATATAATTCTCACAACAAACAGCAATTGTTTACCTACAAAATATTAACCGTCTTGTATTTGTAACAGAAACGCAGTGTTTCCTGTGAGGCAGGACCTGATTGTTTATGATATTTTGACGAATCACTATAATTCAGCGCTAACAGCATTCATACAGGGGTACGCGGTAGCATAGTTGATTGAAGCACTATGCTACAAGCCGGAAGGTCGCGGATCCCATCCCCGATGAGGTAATTGGATTTTTCAACTGACCTAGTCCTTCCAGCCACACTTTGGCCCTGGGGTGGACTCAGCCTCTAACAGAAATGAGTACCAGATATCTTTCTGGGGAGTAAAGGGCAGCCGGCGCGTAAGGCTGACAACCTCAGCGCCATCTGTGAGCCGATTGTTTAGAAAATGTGGGACCCTCAACGTCTCACATCCCTATGGGCCTCCACGGCCTGTTACAGGGATAGTTTAATTAATTAATCAGCATTCATGCTCAAATCCTCACGAGAGAGGTGCTGAAGGCTCATGAAGCCGTCTGACAAATATGGTCGTGATTCCCGTGGGACTTGGAAGCAAGAATCACTGTGCTGGCGAGGACCAGCAGCAATTTAACGGTCAATCATGCTAAAATCCCGCTCTATTGCAGTAAAGACCCTGCTCCTTTTTTCTCTGCTTGTAACGATTTCATTTTTCAGATCTTCGCTGCCTTCACTTCAAAGGTTTCGAAAGGCCATCAGCTCTGCCAATCAGAATGCCTCTTTCTCTGTGCAGGCAACCTCGCCTGTGTGTGTCAGTACCACGAGCAACCACGAGTATCTAGTGATGACGTAGTAATGACGTCTGACTACGCGCCCTCTTTTCCACAGAAGAGTGCGGTGGCACTGTATGCGAGGAATGCGTACCTGAAGGTCTCGCGTAATTCAAGACAAGTTTTCTCATAGCAATAAATGTTCTGCCGTACTTGGGGGGGGGGATACGCACTATTTCAATCTTTGCGTATAAAGCGAGACTTTATTAATATTGTTACCGGTATGAATGTGAATATAGACGGGGTATGCATTGGTGGATGGATTTATTGACCATTTATACACAGCACCCGGGAGTACAAGTAATTACAGCACTCTCGCTTATCTTCACACTTTACAAATCACTACAGCACCTACCAAGCCTTTGCCAGCCCGCTGTCTTCACCAGTCGTTCGCTAGCAACGGCTTCTAACAGCTTCACGCACTCAGTTTCTGTCTTCATAGCCTCCTGTGAGGACTCAAATCTCAACTAACTGGGTCAAAGTCGAGTCACATTGCGACTGACGGCCGTTCGGTCAGTCAGTCAGTCAGTCAGTCTTGGTATCGAGCCCCGCCTGGGGCTCATGACCAGATATTTATTACTGTTTGACAGTTACGGTCTTGTTATTATTGGGTGTCCTGCCTAACGAGAGGACGGGTCTGTCTTTTGTCAGAGTCATTGTCTGCAGTAGTAAGCCATTTGTCATAATGCAAAGGATATTTATATTTTACATGTTAAACATGTTAATAAATGTATATAAAGTTTATACAGGGCCTCTGTCAGTCCAGGCTCAGTACAGCAGATTATGCCATATTTCTAGTAGCTTCCGCTACAACGGCAGTCTATCACTTGAATAAGTTGTCCCCATAGCGTGTCGGAGTACCTCAGAGAAAACAAGGATCTCTGCCCCTGCTAAGAATCGAACCCCGATTCCCGGTCGTGCAGCCCTAGCTTAGTTGATTTGCCGACTGAGCCGTTCCTGCTTCCGTTATTCTTTATTACTTCGTGTTAATACAGACTCACGGCTATGAACGTTCGGGTTCCATGACAGGCTTCGATTTTCTGGAGTGTCTGAGCAACTGTTGGCTTCTCAAGGACTCTGCTTCGTGGAGTTAGTTATTACGTGTATAAAGGTAAAGTTATTCCTGTAACAGGCCGTGGAGGCCCATAGGGTTGTGAGACGTCGAAGCTCCCACATTCTCTAGACAGTCGGCTCACAGATGGCGTTGAGGTTGTTAGCCTTACATGTTATCAACCCTTTACCACCAGGAAGATTCCTGATATATACTTCTGAGTCGACCTCAGGGCCATAGAGCGGCTGGAAGGATTAGGTTCGCTTAGTGGGGGGTGGAGTCCAACTGGGTCCACTCGGCACGGCTGCCACTGATTGGCCTATTGTAGCCTGCCCCGGGTGATTATGATGATGGAGAATTTGATGGAATGAAGATTGGCAGGGGAAACCGAAGTACTCGGAGAAAACCCGCCCCAGCGCCACTTTGTCCACCACAAATCCCACTTGACCAGACCCGGAATCGAACACGACCCGCCGCGGTGGGAAGCCAGCGACTAACCGCTTGAGCTATGGCGCGGCCAAGGATTAGGTTAATTGTAGAGTTATTATTTATTTATTAATATTGTTTCATTCTGTACCCTCATACGTTTTCATGGAATAATGCATGGGTAATTCTGTATTATTGTATTATTGTTTCATGCCTATACCGCAGTTTGACAGTTCGTGTCAAATGGGGCCGTCTACACAACATTATATCTAAGATAAGCTTAAATTAGGAGTAGTCTTGGAGGTCACCAAGTTTTGTCGTAGTCAGATGGACGCAACGTGAGGGGGCCCTTCTCAGAATCCCTGTAGCGTTGATTTACTTCTTGCGTCGTGTAAGGGCTGTTCAGCGGATTGGTTCTTGTAAGCAGAGAGTTTAATGCTGGTATGTTAAGCTTATGCGTTGTTGTTGTTGTTGTTGTGTTGTTCGCGTTGTGATCCTGCTTAGACTTTTGTACAATAAACAAATGGTGATGTATTAGTATCGATTTGTCGTTGTTTACATTCGTATACAATATTGTTGTGATACCATGATACACAACAGGATGCATATCATAAAGATAATTCATGTTATGTATATCGACAAAGTTCAGTGCCTCTTTTTTTTTTTTGGTTTATTTACCTCTGGTGAGTATTTGATGACGTCAGAACTTTGACACAGAGAACCGAATTGCAGGATGATTGCTGATGAACTAGGACGGATTTTGAAGGAAGTTGTTGTGACGTAACAGAGGAAGTATCCCATTATTTGCCTGGAAGGACCGAAGAAACCAAAGATCGCAGTCAGTACGGTCAGTACAGTCGGTGTTCCGATCGAGATTACAACTGAGCACGAGTCTAGAACGTTGCCACTGCGCCAACCTGTCCGGCGAGCCTCTGTGTGGCCCGCTTCCAAAGTGAACAGCTCACACAGGCCCCACAGCCCATGTATATCAGATGATTGGATGACCTGACAGGAAGGAAGCAGTGAAGATCATGCAGATAATACTCACGCCCACGAAACACGCGCGACAGTTTCTTGTCTAAAATTTAATTTTGGAGTACGCAGAGAGCTGACGCCTGACGTATCTGCTTCGCACGTCTGGTCGACAGGTGGATATGTTTATATGTCTGTGTTAGCCTTGGTGGCAGATGTAGTCATGAATATAAACCTCAACATTACTGCGAGTTCATATATCCCAGAGTTACAAGACGAAGCCACATGTATTTCCGATAGGAACCATTTCTGTGCCGTTGTAGCATGGCCATCCTAATCACCTTTCCTCGCAATTTTAACCTTTTGAAGCAAAATAATCAGACGTAATAATAAGTACAATGACTTTTTTCGGAAGACTGCCTCAAGTTAACGTACACCAGAGTTACTAGAGGAAGCCACATCGGACCGTTGTAACGACAATTATGCAGAAGTTCTGGACTTACTCGGTTTGAACTTCGTCCTTTTTTAGAACTCCTCGGCACGGACCGCACAGAAAACACGGTTCTGTTGCGTGCGTGTATATGTTTTATCTAGCAACGGTCGCTCTTGAGGCCGCGCCATAGCTCAAGCGGTTAGTCGCTGGCTTCCCACCGCGGCGGCCCGGGTTCGATCCCGGGGTCTGGTCAAGTGGGATTTGTGGTGGACAAAGTGGCACTGGGGCGGGTTTTCTCCGAGTACTTCGGTTTCTCCCGCCAATCTTCATTCCACCAAATTCTCCATCATTATAATCACCCGGGGCAGGCTACAATAGGCCAATCAGTGGCCGCCGTGCCGAGTGGACCTAGTTGGACTCCGCCCCCCCCCCCACTAAGAGAATTAAAAAAAAAAGTCGCTCATTACCGAGTCGTCCAGAAACGGTTCAGGTATGTCCGCTCATCTCGCAGTCATTGCATGGCAACGGCTATACACGGTACATCAGTATAGGCAAATTTTCACAACAGCTCCGCAGATAGGATAGGAAGCTCTCAAGGTCCGGATACCGCCCGTGGCCGTAGTTTGCTCACCTCTGAGCTAGGCTGTGTAGACTTGAATGGTAGGATCAGTTATGAAACGGCAGGGCTTTGGGAGGAAGCGGTCATGACGCAGTCCAGACTATCCTTGCATTAGCCTGGACTCCAGCGCTGGAGTGACTGGAGAAAGTGACGAAATACTTCAGTCGGTATAGCGGGCGTCCCCTCCGAGATTCGAACGGATCACCTTCTGAATTCAGATAAAACGTTAGCCCTAGACCTGCATGTTCAGTGAGATATCGGTGACAGAAGGGAATTTTCTTTTATACGGTTGCCTGCGCAAAGTATGACGTAACCGCGTTCAGGTGTTACACGTAGGATAACAGGCAGTGTGGCGCCATCAGACTGGTTTTGTTCGTAAAAATAGGCCGTGACCACAACTGAATAATATGTACTGTTGGAGTTCATTGCGCAGCGAATGAAAAATTTTTTAACAACAGGCACAGTCATTAGAGAAGTTGCCAATGTTTAAATACTGCACCAGGAACTGAAATAACAAACTCATTATAACCATTAGTTCTATAGCCATTCGTTGGGCCTTGGTCACTTTTCCCGTTTCTTGATCCTATGCACAGTCGGTAGGACTCTTTGGACGGGGGATGAGCCCGTCGCGAGGCCGCTACCTACACACAGAACAACACAAACGGAGAATAAACGCACACAGATATCCATGCCTCGGGATTCGAACCCCCGATCCCAGCTTTCGAGCAATCGAAGGCAGTTCATGCTCTAGACCACGCGGCCACTGTGATCGGCTAAATACTGCATCAAAAAATGAAACTCCGTGGTTTTAGTCCGCAAGCGAACTATACCGACCAAGCGGCCGCCGCTTATGGGCGACGTTAGTGCCAACTTTTGCGGATAGAGGGTGTCACGTGGTCAGCGCAACGGATTAGGATCTGAAATAACAAACGCAGTAGGTAATATAAAGGTGTTCCTGTGATTAATTAAATAAGCATCACGCCATGAAGGTGTATAGGAGCCGGACAGCGCAGTCGATATGGTAACTGGCTACAGTTTTGACGACTGAGGGGTCGGATTTCGAGTCCCGATAGGGTCAGGAATACTCTCTTCTCCACGTCTTCCAGATCGGTTCTGGGGCCCACCGAGTTTCCTATCCGATGGGTACCGGGGGCTCTCCCCAGGGGTAAAGCGACCGGGGCATAAAGCTGACTACTCACCTCCGAGTAGTGATGAGGTCATGAAAACGTGGGTCTATATATCCACTCCCCCATACGTCTTCATGGCGTACTGCTAAATTAGTTAAGCAAAAGACAAATTTAACTTTTTATGAAGGTGTACCGGAGAGTGAAGGTATAGCTTAAATTTACTATATAGAGATGAGTTTACAGTTTAGCGTTCCGGCTGATTTACCCCCGGGAAGATGCCACCGATACCCATTGGTCAGGGGGTTCCGTGGGCCCCAGAGCCGGCCCTGACGCTGACGACATCATCAGAAGAAAGTACTCTGAACTTCCAGTTAAGTTTTATTATGTAAACAAACTTTCACTGATTTCAGTTTAATGATTTGTTGACCGATCTAAAAACATGAAGTATCATCTGCGCATGAGTGTAAAATTGAGGTCAAATTGTCCCAGTGCATAATTGAGCACCAAGTCATGAAGAGGAGTGGAGTTATAGCTCCAGGAATTCTGAATCTTGACGCTAGACGGAGGTTAGTGGTCAGATTTACTTCTCTGCCTAGGCCGCGCCATAGCTCAAGCAGTTAGTCTCTGGCTTCCCATCCTAGCGGCCCGGGTTCGATCCCGGGGTCTGGTCAAGTGGGATTTGTGGTGGACAATGTGGCGCTGGAGCAGGTTTTCTCCGAGTACTTCGGTTTCCCCTGCCAATCTTCCTTCCACCAACTGCTGCACAATCACCCTCATCTATCATCTGGGGCTGGTACAATAGGCCGGAAGTGGCCGCAGTACAAGGGACTTAGTCCCACCCCACTAGCAATAAAAAAATACTTCTCTGCCTTTGTACGCCCGGGGAAATAATCCCCCCCCCCACAGTACCCAATTAGGAGGCTGGGTGGTCGCGCGAAAACCGACTTAGACGCTGTCTCTGCCCGGAATCAAACCACGATTCCTTGGTTGTCCAATCCGTAGCCTAGTTACTATATAAGTAATCCCGGCTTTGAAGGATAACATTTAAATGCTTATGTATATTTTAATTAATTGATTCCTAGAGCGGGGTGAACTTCGCCAAATATAATCAGAATGATCATGTCAAGGAGGATCAGATGGGCAGGGAACGCAGCACGCATGGGGAGAAAACCAGCAGGAAAGAGAACACTAGGTATACTGAGACCTGGGTCGGAGTATAATACTAAAATGAATCTTAGATAAATAGGATTGGATGGCCTGGACCGGATTAATCTGGCTTATGATAGGGACCGGTGACTGGCTCTTGTGAACACAGTAATGAACCTTCGGGTTCCATAAAATGTTGGAAATTTCTTGAGTACCTGCACAATTGCAGGTTTTTCAAGAAGTGTTCAGTCCCATGAGTGATGGATGAGCCCACTTGGTGCGCCGGCCAATATTGGTACCGGCCCCGAACGGTAGATGAATGTGGAGCAGTCGGTGGAATGAGAATTGAGAGGGGAAACCGAAGTACTAGCAGAAAACTAGCACCGGTGCCACTTTGTCCACCACAAATCCCACGTGATCTGACTTGGGATGGAACCCGGGCTGCCGCAGTTAAGAAACCTGCGACTAACCTCCTGAGGTATGGCACGGCCCCAGTAAAGGTACACAGCAACTGTGAGGACCCAGTTCTGGGGCCTTCGGATGGGCGCCAGATTCCCAGACGCGGGTCAAGGCGCTTGATACGGCGGTGAAAGATGAATCTGTTTGCATTGTGACGAGTTTTCACTGCGCAGTTGCTGCTTGGACGCGATCCAGCATCAGGCGGCACGTGCGAGGCTGTTACGGGTTCGAGGACGTCTCTGTCGCCGCAAGGAAGCGGCTACATACACCGCAGAGTTTTAGCGTTGCTGTCTGATTATTCTCTCTCCGGCTCTTCTAAGGTCACGATAGGAGGAGGTAGGTACGCTGAAGTCACGGAAAATACTGCTCGCATGTCGCGTACGAGGCGATCACAATGGCGGCGCGGTCTGAGCCAAACACTGGGGTCGTGGATTCGAATCCCATTTGAGGCATTGATGTCTGTGTGCGTTTGCTCTGTGTTTCTGTTGTTCTGCGTGTAGGTAGAGGCCTTGCGAGCGGCTGATCCCCCGTCCAAGGATTCCTGACGATTAAGAACCTCAAAATATGGCCTATTCCCAAGGCTGTAGAACCTTAATGGTCCTGAATGTTGCGTACGATATTTAATATCGTGCCGTGGGCTGTTTCCCTGTGGGTAAATCGGGCAGGGCGTTAAGCTGACCACTCACCTCCTACTAGTGTCGAGATCCAGGAACAGTGGATCTATTACATGCACTCGCGTCTTCATGACGTAGTTAAGAGTGGGGACAAGTTCTTTATTAGAACCGTCACAACACAACTAATATCAAGGTCAGTGCCTAGTTTTGGCTCTGCTACATGTTTCGGCTATTAATAGCCATCATCAGGCAAATGCATGGTTAACATATATACACCACTGAACCGCAGTACTAGTAAAATTGGATACAATATTATTAATTATATAGAATACTTTACGTAAAATACAATAAATTAGATTATAAAACAAAAGTTATAGTATAAAACAAGAATAAAATTCTTCGATTGATGCTTTANGAATTTTCTTTTCTCCACGTCGTCCAGACCGTCTGTGGGGCCCACCCAGCCTCCTGTCCAATGGGTACCGGTGGCTCTTTCTCCGGGGGTAAAGCGGCCTGGGCGTGAAACTGACCGCTCACCTCCAGCTAGTGCCGATGTCAAGTAAATGTGGATCTATACATCGACTCCCCATACGCCTTCACGGCGTAGTGCTTAATTAGTTAAGCACAGGGGAACTTACCTTTTTTACCTGTTATGTTCTGAGCTATAACGCAGAGTAGTCCGTTGAAATTCAACCAACGTTTCGGAGGAATATATCGCCTCCCTCTTCAGGGTCTCTTGCCACCTGCTTTCACGCTGGTATCTTGTTCGGCTTATTCTTCGACACTGAAATATGGAGGCGATACATTCCTCCGAAACGTCGGTTGATCTTCGTGAGATTGCACGTCATTACGTCCCAGAATACTGAACTCCTCACATTAAGGTGGAGTCTCGGTGCGCTATGCCATGAAGATTTTCTGGTGACCTCTGCACTAGCTGGAGGTGAGTGGTCAGCTTCACGCCTCTGCCGCTTTGCCCCTAGTACTCATTGGATAGGCTGCTCGAAGGGCCCAGAGCCGGTCTGGACTCTGTGGAGAAGACCAAAATCTTACACTGCCGGGAATGGAACCCGGGATATCAAGTCCTTAACACGTCGATATAAGTTTACGAACCGAATTACAATTGCAGTGGTCTCAGCGAGAATATACTCGTATGGCTTTGGGTTGCGCTGCAAGGGACTGCCTGGAGAGAGACAACCACCCACGGAAAGTACTTTATGGGATGTGACGTCACGTAGTGTGGGAGAAACTCACCGAGGTTTCGGAGGAACATGCTGTCTCCTCCTTGAGGTTCATCCAAAACGTTGGTAAATTCCTACCAGACCACACTGAGTCACATCCCCCTGAGAGACACAGATGTCGCTTTAGAAGGCAGAAGCGTAATGGCTTGAGAGTGATGTGGATAGAATTTCTTTTCGTGGTCTCATTGTAGCGGCACAGCCCACAGCTACTCCAAGCGGGACAATTTCCCCCTCTACGACTCAACAAGCGGGAAGCGGGGTACTTCACCTCGGGGAACCGTGACTCTGGAGTGACGGTACTGGGGGGGGAGATAATATGCTTACACACCTAAGTCGAAGGGGGCACGCGGTAGCATATTTGCTTGAGGCACTACGCCACAAGCCGGAAAGTCGCGGGTTTGATTCCCGCTGAGATCATTATATTTTTCAATTGACCTAATCCTCCCAGCCGCACTATGACCCTGTGGTCGGCTCAACCTCTAACAGAAATGAGTACTAGGAAACTTCCTGGGGGAAAGGGCAGCCTTCCGGCACGTATGGCTGACAACCTCAACGCCATGTGTGAGCCGATTATCTAAAAAATGTGGGAGCCTCGACGTCTCAAACCCTATGAGGCTCCATGGACTGTTACAGGGACAGCTTTATCGTTTTACCGTTACAAACTTACGTTCAAACGATTTAAGACTGCTGCAGACTCCCGAGTAGCTGCGGGAGGTTTATCTGGGGGCTTAGAAAATTTACCGGTGTGTCCAATGTCAAGAGATCAACTTAACATTAAATTGCTTTTAGGGACAAATACAAAATGAAGGGAATTACTGACTCTGTGGTCTTTGTCCGCCTTCCGGTATTTTAAAAAATAGAGAACACGACGTTTCGGAAACTGTATCTGTTTCCGTCCTCACTGGGGGAGAGACGCCTGGAGCACTGGACCGATGATTGAAGTTAGCTTTTTCTAAGGGACCCAACAAAGTAGATGCCTCCCCCACCACCTGAGGATGGAAACAGATCAAGTTTCCGAAACGTCGTTCTCTGTAAATGTTTTATAGAACACCGGAAGATGGACGAAGTCCAAAACCCTAGTAATTCCATGTATTACACAAGGTGCGACAATTTAATTCCCGGAACGACCCTGTGAAAGTATGATTTACTTATGTGTGCACTAGTGGCTGCTGTCGCCTTCGAAATACTGTCCTTGTGAAGCTGTGCACTTCATGACACGATGGTGCCACTGCCGGAAACAGTCTTGAAAATAGTTTTCCGGGATACCTCGCAGTAACCTTGTCACGTTGCGTTTAATGTCAGGAATGTCAGAAAATTTGTGTCCCCTCAGGGCATTTTTTAACTTTGGAAAAAGCTAAAAATCGCAGGGGAGCTAAGTCAGGTGGATAAGGTGGATGGTCCAGTTTTGTAATGGATTTCTTAGCCAGGAAATCGCGAGCTCTTAACGCGTCATGCGCAGGGGGCATTGTCATGGCAGAGAGTTCGGGTCTTCCTCCAAACAGATTCCCGTGACCTTGTCAGCACTTCCAAATAACACTGTTGATTCAACGTTTGTCCTTGTGGAATGAATTCATAATGAACTATCCCCTTGTGACTGAAGAAACACACAAGCGTGATCTGGAACTGCGAGCGAGACATGCGTGCTTTATTTCGGCCGAGGTGAATTCTGTGTTCTCCACTGCAAGCTCTGGCGTTTTTATTTTCTGGGTCGTATAGAAAACACCAAGTTTCATCACCGGTAATGACCCTAGCAACCATCTCTTCATTGAGTGACAGATCAAATGAAATGTGACGCCGAAGTTTCTGGTCATCCGTCAAGATTCGAGGCACCATCTTTGCGGAAATTGTTCTCATTCCCAAATCCTCCGTAACAATCTGTTGCATTGCTTCCCTATTCATATTAAAGTCTTCTGCTATTAATCTCACACCTAAAGTTCGATCTGAGCGCACCAAGGTTCGTACTCTGTCCTCATTTGCATCTGTCCCACATCTTGGATCATCTTGCACACTGTCTTGCCCTTCCTTGCCCCGCCTACTCCATTCGGAAACACTCGAGTACTTCACAGCGCATTCACCTTAAGCCACTGTTAACAGGGCTAACGTTTCACTAGCACTTTCGCTAGTCTTCACACAAAACTTGGTGTTTATCCGCTGCTCACTAATCGCCCGCCCCAACAGAATACTGCTTGCTCTGCTGCTTGGGAACAAACGGCTCATTAGGTTTGCGGCTCATGTAAACGCAAATTGGAACATGTCCGAACGTGCTTGAGTACATGAGTTTGTCTGGCTCAACACCCCAGCGACGCGCTGCGGCCATTCCGGGAATTAAATTTTCGCACCTTGTACACCATCGTCAGATCCCTTTAGAATAAAAATGATTTCTCATGTGTATAAATACTTGGAAACTAGAGAAGGCTTTCTTTCTTTCTTTCTTTCTTTCTTTCTTTCTTTCTTTCTTTGGTTTTTCCTTTTAATACGTTGAGACGTCAGAGACCACATTCGTGTCTCTACCCCCTTTTCTACGGGCGTTCGCATTTATTTACATCTGTACTCATAAATACACTCTGTATAATTTGTATAAGGATGCTGTTTGATTAGCATTGGTACAGGCATTTTAAACACGGGAGTGCTCTGAGGTAAGTTTATTGGCATTGTTTCAGACACAGCCGTATCTCCTTCGGTCTCACCTGCATGACGTCATCACATACGTCACAGAGCCGGAGATACGTAAATCGGCCTGTACCACACACGGGACAACATCGGCAGCAGGTCAGTCGGAGTTGTTAGTTCAGCGGTGATTACCGTGTGATTATGCAGTTACACTGCGAAGGGAACCATGGTGGCTCAGTCGGTATAGCGACTGGCTGCGGACTGGACGGCCTAGGGGTCCTGGTTGGTGTCCCGTTAGGGGTAAGATTTTTCTCCTCTCCACATCGTCTAGACCGGCTCTGGGGCCCACCCAGCCTCATATCCAATGAGTACCGGGGGAGCCTTCCCAGGGGGTAAAGCGGCTGGGACTTGAAGCTGGCCACTCATCTCCAACTAGTGCCTAGATCAAGAATACGTGGATCTATACATCATCCCCCATACGCCTTAATGTCGTAGTGCGTAATTAGTTTAACACATGGACAATTTTACCCTTTACTATTCATTCATACATACATTCTTCACTGGGTCTACAGCCTTGTGTTGGGCCTTGGCCGCTTTTTCAGTTTCGTAATCTCGTACTCAGTCGGTAGGAGGGATCAGCCCGTCGTAAAGCCCGCAACCTACACACAGAACAGCACAAACACAGAAGAAACACACAGACATCCGTGCCTCCAGTGGGATTCGAACTCATGATCCCAGTGTTCGATCGGGAGAAGATAGTTCATGCCCTAGACCACGTGGTTACTGTAGTTGGCACCCTTTAACCTTTACACTAGCAGTTTCGTCTATGGAGACGGTCGTCAAAAAGTTACTGAAATTCAATCAAAGTCATTAGAGCAATTTACGAGAACACCACATTGGCACCCGGTAGCGTACTTAGTCGAGGCACTGTGTTACAAGCCGGTAGGTCATGGTTCGATTTCCGATGAGGTCATTGGAATCTTTTTCAATTGACTTAATCTTTCCAGCAACACTGTGGCCCTGGGGTCGACTCAGTCTCGAACAGAAATGGGTACCAGGTTTTTTTCCTGGAGGTAAAGGGCGACCGGGGCGCAAAGCTGGCAGCCTGACCGCCATCTGTGAGCCGATTGTCTAGAGAAAATGTGGGAGCCTTGACGTCTCATAACCCTATGGGCCTCCACGATCTGTTACTTGGCAGCTTTACCTTGTTTAAAACAGTAAGATGAATTAAAGTTTGCAATAAAGACAATAATTATAAAATTGGATAGTTATGGACAGCCGGTTGGATTGCATGGCAGTCTCTAGATCTGTTTATTCAGTTTGATACTTCATTACGGATGTTCCTGTGCATCCAGTAGCCATAACATTTGCTGGAACGCGCGCTGGTGGCTGCTATTCCTTGCCACATACGTGCCAGTTGTTGGTACGTGGTGTCGAGGGTGGAATAGCCGTACAATATGCGTCTCTTCTGCGGTGGGTGGGGGCCTGGTAGTTCGTGGAGTATCTTGGCTAAACGGTTCCAGAAGGCTGTGACTGGGGGGCAGTCGAAGAACATGTGGTCTGTTGTTCCTGTGGTTCCTGGGCACTAAGGCCAGTCATCTGTGTCTCGTTGAGTGGTGTTATGGTGTGACGATTCTGTTGTGTAATATTCTCCAAGCGATGTCTCCGTCTTTGCTGATGATAGGTAACGTGTTCGTTTGAGATTAACAGAAAGTACTTTCTGTGAGTCGTTTTTGTGGGAGAATCGGTTGGCCGTTTGGTTGTTTGATGGCAAAACCAGCGGATGATGATCTACGCAAAACACATTTGATGCTGTCCACGTTTCAACAGAAACCAGGGTGTGGCGAGAGTTGTGTGAAATCGGGAGGGTGGCGTGCGTTAGGTCTGCAACAGATTGAATGTTCATGTTGCATGCTTCAAGTGCGTTGACGTAAGAAGGTGGTATTGCTTGGAAGCGTGTCGGGCGTCAGTTTAGTGCGCGTTAGTTCGCTGAGCATCTGTTTTCGTTGTTGATAATAAGTAGCTTGTTGGTTAGTATTGCCCGAATTTTGGTGTCCAGTTGTGTCCAGTGTTGCTGTTGCCAAGAAGTCGTGTTTCCGAGACAGATACCCAGATATTTCCCGCCTTTTCCGCGCCGTTTAAGCCTAACGGGCTGTCTGGTCTGCTTCTCCGTCAGCCTACGAAACGTCCACTTGACTTCTGTTTCTGATTTGTAAGAGATGTGTTGATGAGGAAGGGTCAGTGGTGAGTGCTGACACGCCCCCTGCCGTATTGCCCTGGCATGTCTGAAGGAGCTTGAGGGTGGCGTGAACAACACAGTAGCTGTGACCCGTGGTGACACGGGCACTGATGTTGTCTTTCTTGCTCCGCAGCCTGTTGTCTGTTTGCAGTCTGTAATGTTGTCGGTCTCCAGCTGCACAGAACTGTAAGTTATTTGGGGGAACCAGAGCACTGAAGGAAGGCAGTTTTCTTCTTGCATACCAGTTCATTCCAGAATTTCTTGTAGAATTCATGTGTGATTCCGTCCAGACCGGGCGATCTCCCAGAGCTTCAGACACGGAGAGCAGTAGTCAATTCCGTCAGAGTGAGAGGACCGTCGCACTTTTCTCGCTCGCCTTTGTCTAGCGACAATTTGTCTGCTAAGATGTCGTTGTTTCCCTTTGCACTTAGAAGGATCTGAACCAGTTCCGCACTTCCCGTCGAATAGTGTTTGTTGTGTTCTATGGATTTGAATGGTTTGGAGCCGGCGTAATTGTGGAGCATGTTCAGATTTGTGAACAAAAAAGATGTAGCTTAGAAGACCTGGGCATAAATGGGAGGATAATATTAAGATGGATCGTAGAGAGGTTGATTGCGGTTGAATGGACTGCATTCCTCTGGGCTAGGCGCTTCTGAACACGGCGATGACTTTTCTGCTTCCATAAGACACTTCGAGTTTCGCAACCAGCAGAGCGACTGTTAGCTTCTCGAGGAGGGTTCTCCTCCATGGAAATAATTGTTACCAGAACTTCCTTCTTACCCCAAATGACGATTTGTATTACAAACCACAACAGATCGTGTCTTGACTAGCCGCCACTTCTGATCCAAAATCCTTTCCTCTCTGTACATGCATGGCGCTTATCAAGTGAATGGTTTTCCTATTTATTTCCTGCAGAGACCTCTGGTGGCTTGCTTACCGATGTGGCAGTACTGCAAGATATGCTCTTTGTTTCATGATGTACTCTTATATCTGGGAGCCACGCGTCGAAAGGTCTTCAGTGACCTCGGGACCTCTGAGGTCTGATGACCTTCGAATGACAATGCAGCGCGGTAACACATCGCGTAGGGCGTAAGCAAGAACCGAATCTCTATAAAGCCACTCGCATGAGCTCCGGCAGCTTGACATCTGCCCACTTACAGCTTCTTGAAAAGCAACATCCAAGGAATTTTCCCGTAACCATAACATTCCCCTCATCTTCTCTGGAAAACTGGTTGCCACATCTGCTATACGTAGTATTAAGGGGGACCCTTTCTGAGGCTACCATAAGGGGACCGTTTCTGAGGCTACCATAACGAGGACCCTTTCTGATGTTACCACAACGGGGACCTTTCTGAGGCTAAAATAACGAGGACCCTTTCTGATGTTACCATAACGGGGACCTTTCTGAGGCTAAAATAACGAGGACCGTTTCTGAGGCTACCATAACGAGGACACTTTCTGAGATTACCATAAGGGGGACTTTTCTGAGGCTAAAATAACGAGGACCGTTTCTGAGGCTACCATAACGGGGACCGTTACTGATTCTGCCTCACCCGGGATAGTATATAAGGCTGCCACAGTGGTAACCGTTTCTGAATCGGATTTTCGACAACTGACTGTGTAAAACTGTAGATATAGATGACATTTGCTCCTGGTTTTGACTGCTGTAAATACGTCTGCGCTGGCGAGGACCAGCAGCAATTGTAAACGATCTACACGCCCTTTCGTTAGAGAAGGTGCCCCACATGAACAAGCCCGCAACTGTCTGACAGTCACAATAATCTGGTCTTGGGCCCTAGATGAGGCCTCGACACCGAAACAAACTGAGCGACTGACCATCGGTCGTAACATAACTTTGACTTTGATCGTGACTGAGACTACCATGACAGGGCCGTTTTGACGTTACAATAATGTGGACCTCTTCTGACGCTACCATGACGGAGACCGTAAGTTATACTCAAAGACTTTGTCTGGCCTGCTGTACCAGCCTCTAATCCTATAGATGATGATGATGATTGTAGAGCAATAGGTGGAATTAAATTGGCAGGGGGAACCGAAGTACTCGGAGAAAACCTAGCCCAGTGCCACTTTGTCCACCACAAATCCCTCATGACCTGACCTGGCATCGAACCTGGAATAACTGCCTGAGCTATGACACTGCCAAGAAAGGGAAGTTACAGACTTCCATCAGATGCTGATCCTCTTCTCTTAATATCTTTGTCCCACCTGCTCTAAATATGAAGTGGCGAGGCTCTTGGGTGAGTTTCATAGGCCCATGAAGTTTATTTCCCTCGACTTCCTTTGCCAAAGTACATGGACGCGTAGACAACGCTGAAATATTAGTTTTGTTTGAGGGTTACTTTATGACGCTGGCAGCAGGCGTACTGTGCAGTGTCATGCGGAACTTCACTGTCAAATTCTGGGTGTGTGTCGCCATTTTATTTCTTTCATTTATGTATCATGGTTACGAAAATACAACGCGCTGAAACACTGAACTGTTTTTATTTGGACAGCGATAATCTGGATTAGTGAAACAAAATGTAGCTCTCTGAAGGACAAGAAAAGAAGAAAGAATATTGGAACGCAAATAGATGGACAATTTTTAATGATATAAGTAGTGCTGATGAAAATAAATAAAATAAAATATCACTGTAGAGGCTTTATCTAAAAAACTATAAAAAAACTATATTTATTCATCGATAGAAGACTCAGAAGTTGTACGTGTTTTGTAACGTAATAATGCAGGTTTGAAGAAACTGTCTCAAATTCTGTCTTAAGAGACAAGTTATTCTTCTGCCTTCCTAAATGTCACGTTTCTTTAAATTATATGTACTCAACTGTGAATAGCAGTTTTCGTTTTTCATATTTCGATCCGGATTAACTGTAACCGGATTAGCGAGGGTTTACTGTAATAGTAAACAATAATAATAATAATTTTGATTTATTTCATTGTAATATTATAATAGTGGTTTCTAACTGCATTGATATCCTTCTGAAGATATGAAACATGTTAAGGAGAAAATATTAAAAAGGAGAAACAAAAGCTTCATCAGTCACACTGGACGGAATTAATTAAACTTTCATAATAATAATAACAATAAATGAATGTTTTACTCGAGCTCCTCGCTGCGGTGTCTATGAGCCTCACTTTCTGGGATCCCTGTAGGCTGGTACGGACGTTTCGTAAGAATGTACTGCCTTCATTCGTCATAGTGTAAGCCAAGCGCTTTCTGCTTGCTTGACTTGGTCGACCCTGAAAATTAATGCTGCACGTTGCTCCGAAACATCAGTAAACTATCAGACTGCACGGCGTCACATCCGGAAAGTAGTCTTCAATAAAACTTTAGTTTTAAGGTTTTGATGGTGGTCACTATTCGCGTTGTCTTCTTCTGAGTTGTGACCCCTGCATATCTTGTAGGTGGATACAAATGTTTCGGGGCTACATACTGAGTCCATCATCAGATTCGAATAATGTCATCGCTTGGATTATATATTTCGGTTTCCCTCTTGTTGTGAAACTATTTTGGTCCTGAAAATGGCAGTTTAACCGTTGTTGTAAGCTCGGCTCGGGTTCTATCTCCTCTCCTCTGAAGATGGAAGCAGCATGTTCGCCCAAAACATTGGTATTCGTCTACAGGACTACACGGTGTCCTGTCCTGCCCCAAGGACCACAATCTGAACAAAACCATTGTTATTGAGCAGGTGTGCATAGCGGTACCGCTCAGAGGCAAGTGGCAGTTAAAGCACTGCTCTGTTGTCCCGTCCACATTACTCGTGCTCGTGCGTCAGACGCTTACTGCTCCGAAGACATGCAAAGGCTTTGTGTGCAAACCAGTTTGGGCGTCCACGTCGTCAGCTCCAGATCCTGATTTTCCGGCAGCAGTAAGCTTCTGACGCACGAGCACGAGTAATTTGGACGCGCCTTTAGTAAGGTTNCCATCCGTCATCACCACTGGCTCCTGGGGGTTTTCGGTCTCCATATTCTGGTTTTGTGATGTGCACCACAGCAGAAATTTGAATAATGAAACAGCGCGGATAGCTCAGTCGGTATAGCGACGCGATGTATGTGTGTAAGGAGTGGGCCATAAAAACCCGCCCCCGCACTGCGACCTTCAATGATGTGTTGTGCTTCCCCTTGGATTAACTCTTTATAGCGACGGACTACGGGCTGGGCGCTTCGGTTCCCGGCAGGGGCAGGAGTTTTCCTCTTCTCCACAACGTCCAGGTTGGCTCTGGGTCTCACCCAACCTCCTATCCGAAGGGTATCTGGTTCTCTTTCCCGGAGAGTAAAGCGGCCAGGGCGTGAAGCTGACTACTCACCTCCGAGGTCAAGAATGGTGGGGCTATACCTCCACTCCCCCGTACTTCTTCATGGCATAGTGCTTAATTAATTATGCACAGGGACAGTTTTACCGTCATAGCTTACTTTCCTTGAAAAAATAAAAGGAGGTTTATGAGGTCACCTGGCTGTCTGTGTGTGTGTGTGTGTCTGTATCGCCCCTAATTCTCGAAAGTCGGTCGGTCGGGCAAATTGCTGTAGAGCCCCACCAGCACAGTCAGTCTTGGTTTCGGGACCTATGTCCATATTTTTGTTTTCGCCAGGACTTTCGCGTGTTTGGAAATGGGGTCTGACTACTACTGTTCACTCCCCCTCTACTGGGGTGACTCGAGCGGGCACTCACACTGAAGAGGTGCTACTTCAATTCCTGAAAGCCGGAAGTTGTCCTGTTTATACAAATCCGGGACGGACCGCAGAGCAAACACAGCCCCAACAGCTGGACGCGTCGTTTTCTCTGGGAATGAAGTGTTTCTAGTTTTCCTCAGTACAGGCAAGTGCCACCGACACTTCCTCAGTTTTCTGATTCATCGTACAATATCACCCTCCAATCCACTACAGCCGCAGTGGGCCTAGGCCTACCTCCATGAAGTTCTCCGTTCACTTCGGTTTTTCAAGATGTTACACGTACGGTAGGACTCCTTGGGCGAGTGATCAGCTCGTCGCAAGGCCTCTACCTGTAGACAAACACACAAAAACGCACACAAACATCCATTCCCTGAGTGGGATTCGAACCCACGATCTCGGCTTCCGAGCAAGAGAAGACACTGCATGCCTTAGACCGCTCGGCTACCGTGACCGGCAACCTCCAATCTTAGTTAATGCTAAACAGTTTTTGTAGTTCATGCAGAATGGTTAAATAACCCACGAACTTATCGACCTTGTATAAAATGTAAAAGGTAAAGCTATTCCTGTAACAGGCTGTGGAGGCCTATAGGGTTGTGAGACGTCGAGGCTCCCACATTTTCTAGACAATCGGCTCACAGATGGCGGTGAGGTTGTCAGCCTTACATGCCGGCCGCACCTTTACCCGCAGGAAGATTCCTGGTACTCATTTCTGTCAGAGGCTGAGTCGACCCCAGGGCCATAGTGCGTCTGGAAGGATTATTTCAATTGAAAAATCCGATGACCTCATCGAGAACGGAACCCGCGACTTTCCGGCTTGTAGCCACCGCATATTCTTAATACCGTGAGACCCATCTGAAGAGAGCAGATATTAGTACTTAGGCTGCGGCTCGGATTTTTGCAGAAAATTGATGACGCCTGGCAAACACATCTGCGAAACCTGCGCAGCTGATATTTTCGTAGCAGATGGAATTCGGGCCAGGGCGGAAATGTATACAACTGGAGATACAATAAAAATAAAACTATTCGGTTTAGTTCCAAAAACGACGGACCGTGACCTCGGAAATTCGTTCCCGTGACCTTGGCATGCAGCGCGTGACCGTACATTACTGCAGGCATGCGAGAGAATGGCAAGTGCTGGGAAATGAACTAGTTAACATTTCCCGCCCTTTTAAGTACAGTAAATAGGTAAAGCTATCCCTGTAACAGGCCTTGGAGGTTGTCAGCCTTACGCACCGACCGCACCTTTAACCCCAGGAAGATTCCTGGTACTCATTTCTGTCAGAGGCTGCGTCGACCCCAGTGCCATAGTGCGTCTGGAAGGATTATTTCAATTGAAAAATCCTATGACTTCATCGGGAATCGAACCCGCGACTTTCCGGCTTGTAGCATAATGCCTCAACTAACTACAGTATCTCGTGCCTCCTTTTGAAGTACAGTAAAAGGCAAAGTTTGTCTGTTTTCACAGTGCGCATCGTGTCGTGTTTGTGACATGATGCTCGAAAGCCGGAATTGTAAAGTCAGAATAGAAGTTCATTACTAGGCAACGGCTCGATAAACACATTCCCGCGTGACAAATACGCAAGCAACAATCGAGTAACTTCAGTTGCTATGCAACGGCGTTGTAAGCACACCTTCCCAATAATAGAGAGGCTGTGATTTCTACGTGGTCCGTGCAAATTTTTTATAAAGAAGAGTTAGTTGTGGTCGAGTCGAGTTTCGAGACGCCAGCCTGCCGGGATATGAACTTGGGAGCAGAGGAATTGAATTGAGTCGAGTCTTCGGAATTGGCAGTTGCACAATAATGGCCAGAAAGGAATTAGGCTGTGGAAAGAAAACTTCATGTGTGATCTGAAATGACAGTGAGGCTTATAAATCCGTTGCCAGGATACGATTAGTGAAGACAGAGAACCTTAGTGTGTGTGTAACGGTGAACTGTAAAGTATGTAGATCAGCGATAGTTCTATAATTGCTTGTAGTTCCGAGTTCTGTGAATAAAGTTTCAATAAATCCAATCATCCAATCCAAACCCCGTCTAATAGTCACTAAAACACATGACAATATATTGTTTAGATTACTTCAGGCGCTTGAAATTTCGCCAATCCATGAGGCAATATGGAAGTCTGTAGTTCTGTATGTGTTCAGAGCCTGGACAGAGGCACCCTCGAGGGACTGAGGGACAGCACCCATTTAACAGGAAACTGGGCGGATCCCAGAATTAATGTGGACGCTGTGGCGAAGAGCATAATCGCTGGGTCTGCGGAGAATCGAACCCCATCTGTTCATCTGTTCGTCGGGCAGTCTAGTCGCTGTACTCTTTGAACTGTCCCCGCACATCAGTTGAATTACAGCAAAACCTCGGTAGCTCGGAACAAAAGCCAGATGGGATCTTCTGAATTACTGAAAAGTGAGAACTATAGAATATGTAAATATGTCTATTGTCTCGTCACCAGAATGTAGGACAAAATCATGACACAAAGATACTTAACAGATACTTTGAAAATGTGACACAGTTCAGATATTTGGGAACGACGATAACAAAACAATTTTTTTTTCTTGTTGACATTGTTTACATTCCCTATAGAACGGACAGTGCTTTGTAAGATGAGGCACCGACTAAATAATTAACATTAATATTACTACGTCTACATCACGAGCCTCCAAAACAGTTTATTATATATACATAAAATATAGAATACTCCAATTTGTTCGTGGGAACGCAACAAAATCACAAAAACCAACGACTGACTCGGTGACGTAAAGCATCAATCGAAGAATTTTATTCTTGTTTTATACTATAACTTTTGTTTTATATAATCTGATTTATTGTATTTTTACGCCAATTAATATTATTGTATCCAATTTTATTAGTACTGCTGTTCAGTGCTTGTATATATGTTAGCCATGTATTTGCCTGATGATAGCTTTTAATCGCCGAAACATGTAGCAGAGCCAAAACTGGGCAGTGACCTTGATATAGTTGTGTTGTGACGGTCTTAATAAAGAAATTGTAAACCAATATTTGATTCAGGAGGAAATTAAGAGGAGATTGAATTAGGATAATGCTTACTACCATTCAGTCCAGAACCTTTTGTCTTCTCGTCTGCTGTCTAAAAATGTAAAAATTAGAATATACAAAACTATAACTTTGCCTGTGGGTCTGTATGGGTATGAAACTTGGTCTCTGACATTAAGGGAGGAACATAGACCGAGGGTGTTTGAGAACAGGGTGTTGAGGGGAATATTTGGACCGAAGAGAGATGAAGTGATGGGAGGTTGGAGAAAACTACATAATGAGGAGCTTCATAACTTGTACTTGATCAAGTCAAGGAGGATGAGATTGGTAAGGCATGTAGCACGAATGGAGAAGATGAATGCATATAGGACATTGGTGTCAAAGCCAGAATGAAAGAGACCACTAGGAAGACTTAAGCCTAAGTAGGAGGATAATATTAAGATGGATTTGAGAGGGATAGGACGGAATAGTATGGATTGGATTGATATAGCTCAGGATAGGGATCAGTGGAGGGCTCTTGTGAACACAGTAATGAACCTACTGGTTCCATAAAATGTTGGAAGTTCTTGAGTAGCTGCACAACTAGCGGCTTCTCAAGAACTGAGCTCCATGAATTTACTTAGTTATGTATGTAAATGTTTTCATGTCGTAGTCCCTAGAAACAAATTAATTTTGTTCACAATCCACCAACAGCTTACATGGTATTAAGCCACGAATAGCTTAAGACGAAGAGAAAAAAGGAAACTTTATGGGAATATCTACGTTCAAAACGAAAATGAATATAAAAAATTACCGAAAAAACTGCCATATCGGTAACGCTGTAGACTTGAATCCGGAAGGTTCTCAGTTCGAAGCTCGCCTAGGACACCTACTGTCCTGAGATTTTCGTGATCGTCCCCAATCCTTCCAAGCAAATGACAGGCAAATATCTTGACTAGGCTACGATCGCTTATTTTCAAATCCTTTTCAATTCATCTTTTATCTGCCTTCCTACCACCCGACGCTGTTCACTCGCAGTACTGAAGGCGTTGATAAATGATCCACAAGGAAATAGGAGAATTCAAATGAACAGCTGAAAGGAAGTGAGAAATGGTATCATTTAATTCTCGCTTAGGAGAAATGCCCATCCGTTCTGCATAAATAAAACAGAGGCAGTTCGAATTGTGTAGGGTCTCCGTTGCTGAAGTCTGGCAATTTGTTCTTATTTCTTGCCATGCCCGTGGAAGTTCATTCAAGACACTGTCTCTCAGTGTTTGGAGGTTGGGCAGCCCTAGTATAGGTTATGAAACGGGCCTACTTGCCCACTGTACGAAGGATCCTCCCCCGCGCCGAATAAATTCTAGCTGAAAGTAGAAACATGGGCGTGTGCGTAATGCTACATTATTTCTGTGTACTGCTGTCACGGTCGCTTCTGAGCCACGCGCGATCCTCCGTCCCTCGTTGGCCCTGATGCTCATTCACTGCAAGGCCAAATCTACTGGCAGAGCTAATCAGCGTTAGAGATGCTACACTCCACATAAGCCATTACTGAATAATGTTTCTTTATGAGCCGGTCAGAGTGGCCGGACCCTTTAAAGCCCAGTGGTCACTATATACTTGTATACCACCTACTTCAACATACTTCAGCTCTGCATTCTGCCCACACGGAGTGTATTTGTGGGTTCCGTGTGGTTCCCACAACAAACAGCAAACAGCATTGATCGGTTGGTAGTTGTTAAGGAGATGTAACATGTTTGCAGTGTAGGACAAGGCGAAGCCAGACATTTGTCTTCCTTTCCTCTTGTTCCCACTTTGGAGCATAGGGCTGATTTCAGTTTCATGATTATTTTACAGGCGGTAGGACTCCTTGGAGGGGTGATCAGCTCGTCGCAAGGCCTCTACCTAAACACAGGACAACACAAACACAGAATAAACGCATACACACACCAAACATCCATGCCTTGTGTGGGATTCGAACCCACGATCCCGTGTTTCCGAGCGACCGAAGATAGTACATGCCTTAGACCGCTAGACTACGGTGACCGGCGAAGCCAGACATGGAAAATACAAAAGGCTTATTAAACTTGGCGGTGGTCAAGCTTACGACCGTTCAGTTGACTAAACTGCCGTTGTAGCGCGTAAGATAGGCGTGATCTGCTCTGCAAAGCCAGTACTGAAAGAGGGCTTGTGTGTAGTGCAAAAGGAAGAATTTCCAGTCACATGCTATACGTACGGTACGTACACATCATGAAAGGCAAAGTGTATTCATAAGAGACGAACCCATCTTCTCGTCAGAAAGGATGATACATAAGGTCTATTATCGCAAGGGTTCAGCTGAAAAAATCTCTGGGCGTGAGCCTCAAGGGACTTGACGGTAAACTGCCAGTCGTAAAGTAACTTTGACTTTGACCTGTTGCCCTAAACAGCATTTACCGGTTGGTCTTCATAGCGGAGCCACCCGGCCTCCTATCGAATGGGTACCGGTGGCTCTTTCCTCGGGGGTAAAGAGGCAGGGGCGTGAAGCTGACCACACACCTCCAGCTAGTGCCGAAGTGAAGAAAATGTGGATCTATTTACCCACTGCCCCATACGCCTTCATGGCATAGCGCTTAATTAGTTAAGCACAGGGACAACTTTACGTGTTTCCTGAGAGATACGAACTGAATTTTTATATATTATTAGAATAAGTTCAGTCTTTGAGCTAGACACCCACTTCCTTCCATCTCTCTTTCAGTTCCTTACACGCTATCACAAAATTATCGGGCGATGTGTAGTCTGACACTGCCAGGTGATAAGGGAAGAAATTTAATGGGAAGCATACGAGTACCTGCTTCCTGTTTTAGAAGTCTCGGACTCATTTTTGAGCCCGCAGTCCTCGCTATATCGAGATTTTCGTAATTTTCCTCAGTCCCTCCAGTTAAGCCACAACTGACCCAGACAATTTGAAGCTGTGTAATCATGTACTTAAAGCGTCGTTCAGTGAACCATTCATAAATACGAGAATTTTCTATGGAGCAGCGGAATTTGGAATTATAGATCCTCCGAGGTAGCAGTCACTAAGCGTCAGAATTTTGGTAGCAGCCGGGACAGCTCAGTCGGTATAACGACCGGCTGAACAGTTAGGGTTCGATTCCTACCAGTGCAAGATCTTTGTTTTCTCCAAAACGTCCAGACCGACTCCAGGGCCCACCCAGCCTCCTGTACAATGGGTACCGGGAACTATTTCCCCGGGGTTAAAACGCCAGGGGCGTGAAACTGACTACTCACCTCCAACTAGAGCAGAGGTCAAGAAAAGGTGGAGCTATACGTCTTCATAACATATTTCGTCGGAAACACCGCCATCTTATTCTTCCAACATTTCATTTGGAAGCGTTCAACCCGTAACCGCCTGGTTCGGGCTTCAGAGGCTAGTTTCTACGTTGTGGTCGATATAACGGGCCTCTCTGCAGCGAGGAATTGTGTGGAGCTCTATCACGACCTCCTGGCAAACAGCCTGCACTGCCGCAAGTTGCCGTGTCATTGTTTTCAGTTCTATCTCTGTGCATACACACTTGGGAGGGAACCCTCGGTAGAAATCGATATAAATATAACGAATGGTAGAGGTCAGCACATGTGTATCACGTGCCCAATGTTTGCATTACACTTGTTGCCATACCAGTAGTTGTAGCTTTATGATGATTTATGATAAACGCACACACTTTCAACACGCTGAATTCTGCTTATGGGTTTCGAGGACACCACTACACAGTAATGGAGTAATGCAAAATGGCTCAAACAATGCTGCTTATAAACTCTCAATGTTTGGAACACGTGGCTGTGGAGCCAAAATCAAAATTTATTTTCTTTTTACCTTGGGATAAAAATGTGTTCTTAGTTTTTCACATTGTGTATGCACACTTGTTCTGGAATCTTGCTGTTACATAATATGATGAAAAAGTACATAAGCAGAATGCCTTTTTTTAGGTTTAGAGGCCACAAAACATTTTTATTTACATCCGGTGTGTCCCTTACTAAAAGTTTTTGAACCACTGTACCTAATACAATTCAGAATTTGTATGGTGCTAACTGTTTCATGTGAAGGATTTAGGGGTGGGGGACCTTGGCATGTTGAGGTTAAGATCTAGGTCACTTTTAATAAAGTAACAAAGACACTTAAAACATATATGATTTTACTATAATAATATATGATATACAATTGTTAAAGTGATAGCAATGCACAGATAAAAAGATATGATGAGAAATAACAACCTTCAGGTTTCATGAAAAGATTTCTAGAAGCAATTTGTTTTTCCTTTATCTCTTACTGGTCATGGTTAATACAAATATAAAGCTCAGTTGATTGGTAGTAATAAATTATTTTCTACTTAACTGCACAATTACTATATACATCACAGATTTGTATTAAAACAAATTAAAAAAACCCTGAAAATTGCTTAGTGCTCAATCAGTCTTGGTACACGCATACATCTCCGTTATGACCCAACATCTGCAAGCAAACATGAACTCCACCCCTGCTGGCAATTACCCCTTTCATCATTTGTGAATATAAAATCAAAACCCCCTACAACTGACAAGGCTCAGATGTGCTCAGCTACCTTTGCTGACACCCAACCAACACTGAATAGAGAAGAAATTAGAACTTTGGAATGTGTTTCACTTTGAAAAAGAATAAGAAAGAATGCTTGATTACATTAAAAGAACACCACATCAATGCACTCAAATTCCTCAAAAACCACAAGCAATATATGTTTAAATTTAAAACGTAAATCCAAACTACCAAATGATAAATCTACGATAGAGTACAGCCACATTAAAACAGAAAAGTTGATAAACAACTTCTCAGCTAAGGGCCCAGTAATGAAAATCCAGACCCCAATGGGCAAATAGCAAGCAAATATGATAAAGTAAGAGAAACTTTGATAGCACTGGTGTTACATAGGCTGGGTGTTTTGAGACATGGGGCAAAGGGGTATTACAGTTGGCTGGGGCAGCACTAAGCTGAGCTGCAGGGGTTGTGGTGGTAGCTGCAGGGGGCCCCGAGTTCTGGGACCTGCTTCACGAGCATGCCGTTTCACATGCTTCGCCAGGTGGTCAGAGCGCATGAAGCGGCGTGCGCACACACTGCAGCCAAACTTCTTCTCACCGGTATGCGTACGCTTATGACGGGAGAGTTCGTCAGAACGTGAGAACCGGCGCCCGCACCGGTCCCACTGACATGCAAATGGCTTCTCTCCTGCAGAGAAGAGGTTAAACACACATCAGTACATACAGCATATCAGAGCTTTGTTAAGTGCACAACATTTTCTACTTATGTTCGTAATACATTGACCACCAATAATACTGGAGGACATGTGTGAAGTCATGTCACCAACCACATCATCTGGCATCTGCAAATATATGCCCATACAGTGACTGGTTCATGATTTGAAATTAAGAGAGACAATGTACATGCAGGTGGTTAAATGATCATGTAAATGAAGAACCTCTGAATCGTGTTGCTACAAACTGAGCTTTCTGCTGATGACTGAATGCTGTGTTCTAGTCATTCTACCTCACTTAAAAATTAAGAAAAGCACATTTCTATTTTGAATGTGCCAAACCATGCCAAAAACCTTGAAACAAAATGTGCTTTGCACACTTACCTGTATGGGTTCGCATGTGAGCCTTAAGATGTGATGATTTGAAGTAGTTTTTCCCACATCCTGGATAGTCACATTCATACACACGTCGCCGGGAATCCACACCTGGTGGCGACTCTTTGTTTTGCTGCTGTGCTGCCGCAAACAGGACGATGCTGGTTGCAGAACAGAGCTTTGCGTCTTGCTGTGTTTGTGGCGTCAACACAATGTGGGTTACAGATGTCTGAGGAGATGCAGGCACTTGCTGGGAAGTGGCAGCTGTCACGGGAATGAGTGTCCCGCCCGTCAATATCACAGCTTGGGTGGTGTTCTTCTCAGAACCCTGCTTTACATTATTGGTGGTGCAGGGAACAGACACCAGGGGGAAGACAGGGCGGGGCGGTGGTGGAGCAACAGCCAGTTTTGGAGCAATGGCCACTGGAGGATTGTTCTGACTAATACTGGGAGCAAACGAATGATGAGAGAGATTCATCTGAGATCGAAGGATACCCTGAGCATTTGGTGGTGATGATGGAAATGACAGAGATGATGATGAAGCAGGTACAGTGTGTGCGCTCTTGTTAAGGATATCGCTGCCCTCTCGGTTCGTGTCCTTGCTGTTCACAAAGATCAGCTCCTTCTTAGTGCTCATTTTGTATTTGAGGCTCTTCAGTATATTGCCCTCACACGGCTCTGGGGATGATGCTCTCTCCACAGTACATGCCCCACATTCCATCTGCATTACCTCTGCTCCCTTCTGCATGCCCTCTTCTTGGCCACACTTCTTGCACTCTTGATTTACTTCTTCCGCCACATCTACTCTCCCAGTATATGGTGAGAATGTCCCATCTTTGTTGACCTTCATGATAACAGAGACTGGCATGGATGTCACTGGTGCAACAGCATCTGGACTGGGTGTTCTTGGTGGAGTGCTGGCATGTGACAACTGTAAAGAGACATTAATAAGCTACTTGCAATTGTGAATCTTCCTTCATATCTACTGAGAACAATTTGCGTTTTGTTTCATGAGGATAAAGAAGAACTGCTGTCACTAATAATGCAGGACACCCAGATTCTGCCTCAAAAATAATAATAAACAAATAAATAAAAGTTAAAAAACAGAAACCTGTGAAGACTGTTTCAATTGGGAGCTCTCGAGGAAGAAAGAAGTATATGGGTAAACTGCGTATTCACAAAAAATTGAGATTTTTTTGTAGGACACCCAGATTCTCTCTTAAAATTAATAATAAACAAATAAGGTTTAAAAAAGCAGACATCTCTGAAGACTGTTTCGATCGAGAGATCTGAAGAGAAAAAAAAAAGTATTTGGGTTCAGGAAAACTGTAATCACAAAAACATAGAGATTTTTTTCTTATGCCATCCAATTTCCTTCCTTGCCCAGTTTTTTTTAATAACAACTTACCCGATGAAGCTGGTAATCTCCGGTGCTTGGCTGGCTGCATGCACGTTTTCTCACTGGCAAGTCTGCTATGGTATCCTCGCTCTCTGAGTCAGATGGCTGAGGTGTGGTAATGCCTGACGGCAGCAGGATCTTCTCACTGTAATAGTTACTGTTAAGCTTCCTTTTATTACCAACTTCACTTTCATTGTTGAATGGTAGCAATGCCTTTACAGCATATAGATCCACTGTGCTGTATTCCTGCAAAACGAAAGAAAGTTTCCATCAATATTTATCTCAATACTTCCATGACATTCCCTTTCAGATATTCTCTCTGGGATGCTCATAAAAAGTAAAGCTGTCCATGTGTTTTAATTAACCACTACCCCACAAAAACGTTAGGGTAAAAGAGGTACAAGTAGATTCTAAAGGGTTCTGACGATGGGTTTTTGAACTCTGTCCATCATCTAGTATTCTAGAATCCAGAAGACACGTTTCGGAAACTGGATCTGATTTTGTCCTCATGTGGGTGGGGGGCACCTACTCTGTTGGGTCTCTTGGAAAGAGCTAACCTCAATCACTGGACAACCCAATAGCGGAAGTCATTACATGTCTTCACAAATTTTGCAGATTTATTCTATGCACTGGTGTTCATGCATCGGTTTGTTGCCTATGTCTGTAGCATCTTCTGTTATCTCCCTCCAAGTTGGCCTGGTCTCGGGTAATTATATATAGCTGTAGTGAATCTGACAGGGGTTGTTTTGGGAAAGGACAGGCCCATCCTCTAGCCAGAGAGAGCACTCCACATCAACAAACCCGCAACTGTCTGACAGGAATAAAAATCTGGTCTTAAGCCGCAGATGGGTGCTTTATTCCAAGATAGACTGGCCGACTGCCAGTGACTGAGCTTAGCTCTTTCTGAGGGGCCCAACAGAGGTGTCTCCCTCCTCCCCTGAGGATGGAAACAGTCCAAACCCCCAGTAATTCTGAAAAGAGGTACAGCTCCATACATTCTTAATTTTGACACTAGATGAGGTGAGTGGTCGACTTCACTCCCTGGCTTTTTTAAGATGTGTGGTACCCGAAGCACAACAGACCACTATAGGTAGTGGTGCAAGGGCCGAGAAGGCCTACTCCTCATACATTCATGTGTGGTACCCACTAGATATGGGGCTGAGTGGACACCGAAGCGAGTCTGGACATACCACGTAAAGGAAAAATGAAAACATCCCTGGTCCATGCTAGGAATTCAACCGTAATTCCCCATTCATCGAGCCTGTAGTCGTACTTTCACGTGTATGAGTAACTCTCGACAGGGTTTTGGATTGGACACTGGGTTTACCGACCACTTATAGATTGTAACTACAACTGTAACAGTCTCACCAAATTACAAACTCCAAATATCACCGTACCTACAGCACACATAAATCTTTGTCTTCAATAGACGTTTCCTGGCAACGGCTTCTTACAGTATATTCTTCGGCGTCTGTGCTAACTGCACCGCATAAGTCTTCCCGTCACAGACTCCCTTACAATTCCCTCAGTGCTTCAACTGACTAACTCTTAGGCTGGTGGCCATTTCACACCAACCTCCTAGTCTCGTCTTCATAGCCTTTCTTTCAACTGACTGTAGCGGTTTACTGCCAATCAGTTCGTCTTGGCGACAAGCCCCTTGACACTCACGACCAGTAATTTTATTTTCCAACTGAACACTTGTGGTTATAGTCCTCATGTAACATCCTCTCTGATGAGAGGATGAGTCTGTTGTTTACAACTGTTGTGGGTCCTCGCAAGCGCAGTCATTCTCAGGTCGAAGTCCCACAGCACCGATTATCACATTTTATTGTCTCAGATTCAAGACTCCCCAACCTGGAGGGCCAGGTCCCCGTATTTATATCCCCCAGGAACCTGATACAAACAGGCGTATCAAAAAAGACAATACATGTGGCATAGGAGGATAAAATAAACTACTTCAATCAGAAACACAGTAAATACTAAAACACCGATCGCAGTAGCGCAATTTCTCCGAAGTTCGACGCACCTGATGATGGCCAAGTAGGTCGAAAGACGTAGTGCAGTGACGAATTAAATAGGATTTAATTATAAATCTTGACATTGTTGCATCTGTGAATGGTAAAAAAATTGAAAATGCCATTTTGTGTCTTCGCATTACAAACACGAACTGGGGATGCTACAACGGTACAACTTTCATGCCATACACGTATTTTGTGAAAATCGGTCATAGTAGACTCTATCTTTTTAAAGGAAATCAAACATAATATACAGGTGGGCTCTAAATTAATAATTTAGAATCACCCTGTATATAATCTACTGAATTAGATATTCCATTTCTATGTGAAGGGTAGGTAATCGCTACTTAGCGATGCAGACCATTACGTAACAGTTACCAGATTAAATATTCAACACACTTCCTAAAGTTGGTCACGCAAGACATAATGTAAGCTAGTTCACAGAAAAGATGGAGTTTATGTAAGGTGCTGGTTATTAACAGAACACACATGTATATCTTAATTGTGTATACTTAAACTCTGTTCCTGATCAGACAAACAGACCTCAGCAGCCATGATCTATAGTTTAAGGCTTTTAAAGGGCGAAATCTGAACAAAACTGAAATACTTGTATACTGTCACGTAATGTGTGACTATAGACGGGGTTTGGATTGGTAATTGGATTTACTGAACACTTACAGGTCGTAATTACAATTAACTAAAACACTATCGCTATTTCCACACTCTACAGTTCACTAGAGCACAGAGTCTAGCGTTCTCAGTTTGTTACTAGACGTTTCCTGTTAAGGGCTCCAACAGTGGCTATTCCTCTGCCTCCGGGCTCAAGTTCTCTCTTCACAGACTCCCGTACAGAACTGACTAGCAACTATGGTCAGTCAGTCTGTCTGTCTGTCCGTCCGTCCGTCCGTCTTGGTGTCGAGCCTCATCAGGGGCTCATGACCAGATATTATTTTGTTTTGACAGTTACTGTCCTGTCCATGTGGGGAGCTCTCTCTGACAACAGGACGGGTCTGACGTTTGCTACAGTCACAGTTAGCAGTAAGTCACTGTCAGTATGTACTATATATTTCCATTTTACATGTTATTAAAAGTACGTATATACAAGGCCTCTGTCAGTCCAGGTTTAGTACGGCACATCATGCCCTATCTTCAATAGCTTCCTCTACAGCGGCAGTCCAATCACTTCAACGGTTGTATGCTTGACCGTCACCAAGTTTCTTGTCCCTTGTTTATGACATCTCGGCACGGTTCACATAGAGAACACAGTTCTATCGTTATACAAGCGCGTTTGCCGCGCCGTTGCGTAACAACGGTGGCTGTTTACAGAGCCATCGCTTAGCAACGAGAAACGGCCCTGGTACATCCGCCCATCTCGCGGTCCTTGAGTAGCAACGGCTCTACACGATACAACAAGAATGGCGATTGAGTGCAGTGCTTACAGTCCGTTTGTTCCGGGCATTTTTCAATCCCTCAGATTGAAGAGAAGTGTATAACGAATTGGGGAGTACGTGGAAGAGGCAGTCGTGGCTGGAGATTTATAATTACCTTCCTCGACCTGTTTTATGGGAAATGCTCAGAAATTTAAAAATTCGCTATATTATTCAAGGATCTGCCTGGGAAGATCCGAGATTGGAACCTGTGACTTCACGAGTACGAATCATCTAATTGCTAATTACAGTCAGGGCTGTGGACTAGCCAGAGCGGTCCAGGGCGGCATCCATTTAAAGACGCCTGTATAAGGAAGTTTCTACAGTTTAATTTCCGACCTCTGAGGTGGACGCGCACGCGCATTCCACTGGCTGTTTGTCGTTCGGTTCTGCATTCAAATGAGTAAAGCTATCGTTAGGTAAGAAGAACGGCTTCGTATTATGATTTGTATTCATACGGGGAAATGTGTACCGGACCGCTGTGGTACTACGCCCCTGTCTCAAGTACGTAGCACTTAACCGCGATGGTTCGTGCGTCAAGCAGGCAGAATACTAATGCAATTTGATTCAAATTATCCTCTGCAAATAAACCAGTGGAGGGCTCTTGTGAACCTAGTAATGAACCTTCGGGTTCAACAAAGTATAGCCACATCAACATAACTGGCTACATAATCTGGACGATCTGGACGAAAAAGTGGGGGCGAGGAGTTACCTCCTAAATACTGGTGATGCCTGTCGGTAAATATTCTTGACATAAGACCGTGTCTGGTCTTCCCTGCCAAGCTTCGCCACCGGACTATCTGTTGAAAGAGGCAAAAAGCTGAATGCAGTGAAATGTGTTTGCACAGAAAACCGTACAATACTCCCTCAAATTATTTTGTAAATATTTTGTAGGTATGGACGCTGTGAAAGTCCATTCTTTCAACTACAAACCTCGGCATGCTAAATCTGACGCTATCTATCGACAGAAATACTGTACTAAATCATTGCCATTAAGCCGATCTCGTACGCGGTGCTCATCTAAACGGCCGTAACATAAACGCGAGGTGAAGACGAGAAAACAATCGAATCTTAGCCAGAGATGGAGGAAAATTTGTTTCGTATTCTGATAGCGTTAACCCCTTTCCTCACCTGATTTTCTTCTATTTATTTATTTTTTTTGGGGGGGGGAGGACACAGAAACCACTTCTGGTGAGATAATGTACGAATGAGCTTTAAAAAAATGACTACAGTAATCCCTCGCCAACTGGAGAGTTAAGGATCTGCGGTTTTCCATTTCTTTCGTTTTGCCAATTGCAGTACTTGGTATCGCGTGTCTGCTGCGTCTTTTGTTGCCACTTCCATATGCTGTGTGATCTTCTGAAAGATACCCAGAACTCGTTGGGCCGTTCAGGTTGGAAACAGGATCCTCACTTTTAACTCGCACCCTACCGATTCGAACTGTGTCCAGGGCCGGATGTAAAGGGATGCGACCGAGGCGGTCGTGTCGGGGCCTCCACATATGTCAGACAGAATCCAAATATTTTATTGAATCGTTTGCTTCTCTAAAGTCACGAAAATGTGATTTGTATTTCTTAGTTATTATAAGAAATAAGAACACGGACATAACTGAAATTTGTTACTGATAGGGGGGCCTCGGGCACCCAGAATCGCCGTAAACTGGCCTTGGTCTTGCCGAACCAACAGCCCATACGCATTACACTTTCTCTTCATTGCTGCTCCGATAAACAGTTGAACAGCTACCACGAGGCGAGCTTATGCGTAATTAATGGCTAATGTGCCTATAATTTTGTATGGTTTAGTTGGTTTTAGACTTGTTTAGACTTCAGCTCCATTAAGTGCTAACAACGGCGCAGTTCCCATAAACCAAAATATCCCACAAGGCCTTGGTCTTTTCTTAGCATAAGTGTTTTAAGGTACGTAAACACATTTGCTGGTGAGGAATTTCTGTAGCTTGTGCTTGGTACACCCTGAAACAGTTAAACAAATTTCTGGATCTTTTGCGGGGGGTGGGGTGGGCTAAAATTGTAAAATGCACGATGAAACTCATTCTGTTTTCAAGTCATAGAGGCGTTCAAGGACACTTCCAATTACTGAACGTATTCTATATCAGTGAAAATACACCTACGGGCAGGAAACAGCCTGTCAGCGTGACCGTGACCCATAAATAAATACTGTTAAATGCACATTTTCATTGGTTTTAAATTGAGGTGATGGCTCTACATAAAAATATACTAATTATATTGTATAAGTTGGATACATTCAACTGCTTCAAGAAGCATTTAGAGAGATATCTGTGGTCTTCGAGCACCCATGTTCAAAACATTTGCTAACCATGCTGAAGCATCATCGATCAGGACAAAGAACTGTTCAAAGCATTTGCTGATCATTCTGAAGCATCATCGACCAGGACAAAGCACTGTTCAAAGCATCTGCTGATCATTCTGAAGCATCATCGACCAGGACAAAGCACTGTTCAAAGCATCTGCTGATCATTCTGAGGCGTCATCGATCAGGACAAAGCACTGTTCAACACATCTTCTAATCATTTTGAAGCATCATCGATCAGGACAAAGCACTGTTCAAAGCATTTGCTAAACGTTTTGAAACATCAAGTAAAGACCCTCAACCTACTTTCCTGCTGGAATTAATTGATGTACACTGCGATAACGTTCCGTTCTCTTCATCCATCCTTGGATTATTTACACACATTCTAGTTCTTTTAAATTTTTCTAACACATTTTTATAGGTTGGAGAAGAGAGCATAATGAGGAGCTTCACAAGTTGTACTCTCTGCCAAGTATAATTGGAAAAATCAAGTGCAATAAGATGGCAGGACACGCTGCACGCACGAAGAGAAGAGGAACGCATATTGACATACTGAGTTCTGCTGTGAGGGCCAGAAGGAAAGAGACCACTAAGAAGACCTAGACGCAAGTGGGAGAATATTAAGATGAATCTCAGATAGGATGGGCTGTTATTGACTGGATTTTTTTAATTCCAATAGTGGGGGGTGGAGTCCAGTTGGGTCTACTCGGTACGGCGGCCACTGATTAGCCTATTGCACCTGCCCTAGGTTATTATGGTGATGGACAATTTGGTGGAATGAAGATTGGAAAGGGAAAGCGAAGTACTCGGAGAAAACCTACCCCAGCGCCACTTTGTCCGCCACAAATCCCACTTGACCAAACCCGAGTTTGAACCCAGGCCACTGCGGTGGGAAGCCAGCGACTAACCGCTTGAGCTATGGCGAGGCCACTGTGGACTGGATTGATCTGGCTCAGGATATGGACCAATGGAATGCTCTTGTGAACAAGGTAATAAACCTTCGAGTTCCAAGACACGCTGGTAAATTATGTAGCTGCGCAACTAGCGGCTTATCAAGAAGGGCTCAGCTCCACAGACAACTGGGACTAGTTAGACAAACAGAGCTGTGAGGGAGATTGAAAGAATAATAGAAATCTGCCACAACAGTCGGAGTCAACATTCAAATAAGGGGGGACGGGAGGGACGTAGACCACAAACTAAGCATAACAACAAAGGAACTCCAATTCCACAGATCCCCCGGCAAGAGAATAAGTATACATAGTCGGCATCCCTTGTAAACATAAATAGGGTAAAGTACCACGGTAGCAACAAGAACACATAACAAACTAGGCCTAACGGACCTAATGACGGCACACAACAAACGACGCGACAGCATCACATCACGTAGAAATTTTGCGTTAACAAGGCGATGTATAGACGTGTAAGGTAATGGTATAAAGTTTCCCCAGTGCTTAAGTAAGCACTACGCCATAAAGGCGCATGGGAGAGTGGATATATAGATCCACATTTTCTTGACCTCGGCACTAATTGGAGTGGTCAGCTTCACGCCCCAGCCGCTTTACTGCCGGGGAAAGAGCCCCCGTTCCCATTTGATAGGAAGTTGGGCGGACCCCAGAGCTGGTCTGGACGACGTGGAGAAAATTCTTCACCCTACCGGCACTCGAACTCCGACCGCTCGGTCGTCTACCCCATAGCTAGTCCCTATACCGACTACGCTAATACTAATTAATTGTCACATTACATTTTAATTAGCTTATTTTATTTTTAAATTAATCTAAAAGTTAATGTTATGAATTTTAAACTAATCAGTATATCCCTACACAGCTAAATAAGTGATACTGTGCATAAAACAATACGGATCGATCATAACAATGGACAAAATTGTAATATATGAACCCATATACAAATTACAAACGCAATAATTTAGGTCTGCACAACGTATCGCCTCATGATGGCTTCACGGAAAGCCAAAACATATGGCGAAATTATGCTTTATCCAAAAGAAACGGATAATGCGATAAAGTGTGAGCGAATTGTTTGGCAGATCTGTCATGTCGACGGCAAAACCAACATAGGTAATTAATAATTAATGAATAGTTAATTAGTTAATACACTTTTACAGAGCAGTTCCCACATCCCTACTAACAACAAGAAACAGAAATTTAGAAGCTGTGTGCGGTCGGCTGGCAAGACAGTGTGGCCCTTTTAAGGAAAAACGTGGTACACCACAAAACTTACGTTAAGCCCTAAATTAATACACATAACAGTAAATGTTGAAACGTCACCATTCACTGTTGTTAACGTGTATCTATGACGTCTTTTGTTACTTCTGGTACTGCCTTGGTAACCCTGCGGGTAATGGTACCAGTTTCAGAAACGCTGTGACTGCGTATTCGTATTAGGTGTGGTACTCAACGTTACCACCCACACGCGTGCAAGTTATAAAGGTGGTATTCTGGGGGGCAGGTGGTGTTTTGAAAACAGTCGACAAAAAACGTATGTACATTACATGGTCTGGATTATAGTTGTGACAAAGGTTAATCCATCACCTAACATTAAATCATAAAACCCGAGATTTTTTATCCGGGATTGGGGAGCCAGAAAATGTCCTTACAAACTTGGGTTTAAGATGTCTGTGTTTATGTCCACCCAGAGAATGGGTTCCCTAACCAAGATCCGAGAACAGAACTTTGAATAAGGATATTCCGAGGAGCCCTGAACCCCCCAAACAATTCACCGACCTTGATGACTAAGGTAAACTCAAAGGTAAATCTTCCCCAGTGCTTAACTAATTAAGCACTCCGCCATTAAGACGTATGGAGAAGTGGAGGTATCGATCCACCATTCTAAATCACGACAAGAGATGCTAAGTGGTCAGCTTGGCCCCACGGCTGCTTTGCCCTCGGGGAATCAGACGCCGATAACGATTGGAAATGATGCTGGCTGGGTCCCAGAGACTGTCTGGCCACTGAAGGGTACATAAGTAACCCCCCCTCCCGGGGAGTCGAACCCTGAATCCTCAACTGTCCAGTCTGTAGCCCGTCACTATGCTAAAAAATAATAATAATAATAAAAATTCTAAGTTTAAACGCATATTATTAATATTCGGCGGATTTCATGTTGCCGGTCACTGCGGCCGCGTGGTCTAAGGCATGAACGGTCTTCGCTCGTTCGAATTCTGGGATAGTGGGTTCGAATCCCAATCAAGGCATGGATGTCTGTGTGTAGGTAGTGGCCTTGCGACGCGCTGATCCCCCGTCCAACATGTGTGTAGAGACTGAGCGGCCAAGGTCCAACAAGAGGACTCTAGAGCCACAGATAGATGTTCCATTTTGTTTTTCCAAATATCCGGCGGGCCCCAAGCCTGGTTTGCCGGCCCGGCGGCACCCATTGTTTTCACTCTTTCCATGTTTCGCGAATGGGGGAGCGATCCAACCGTAACCCCCTCCACCCAATCCTTAAATGCGACTCTGCTTGTAGTGAAAGCACCGAACTAGAATAAATTACGATGTCCGTTTCAAGCCAGCTGATACCTAACTACATGGGTCTCAGTCCTTGTGAAGCCGTCAGTCGCTCAGCTACTCAAGAATTTACAAACATTTTATGACATTCGATGGTTCATTACCGTGTTCGCAAGAGCCTTGCACTGGTCTCTATTATAAGCCAGATGAATCCAGTCCATACCTCACCGCCATCTTTGAGCCGATTGTCTAGATAATGTGGGACCCTCAACGTCTCACAACCCTATGGGCCTTCACGGCCTGTTACAGGGATAGCTTTACTTACTTTACCACCTCATCATACCTAAGATCCATTTTAATATTATCCTCTCCACTACGTCTGTGTCTTCCTAATGGTCTCCTTCCTTCTAAATTTCTTACCAAAATCCTATATGCATTCCCTTTTCTCCCCACGCCTGCTACATGCCATGCCCATCTCATCCTCCTTGACTACATCATTCTAATTACACTTGGCGAAGTGTACAAGCTATGAAGCTCCTCATTGTGCAGTTTTCTCCAATCTCCTATCACTTCAGCCCTCTTCAGTTCAAATATTCTCCTCGGCACCCTGTTCCCAAACACCTTCAGTCTATGTTCCTCACTTAATGTCAGAGAAAAAGTTCCAAAACCATACCGAACCATAAGCAAAATTACAGTTTTGTATATTTTGATTTTTACGTTTTTAGACTGCAGACGAGAAGACAAAAGGTTCTGGGCCGAATGGTAGCAAGCATTACTCTAATTCAGTCTCCTATTGGAGTCCTCATGAATCAACACATATTTAGTTTGGTTCTGGACCGCTTCGTATTAAGAGTCAAGCAGAGCGTCTGTTTTTCTTTATTGTATTTACGTTATCTTCCAACAGATTTACATGAACATACACTAGAAAGCCATACGTGTTCCTAATTCTGTTTGTGTACTCCGCAAACATGCGTGACCCCTGCTTTTTTTTTTTTTTTTTTGCGCAGAAACAAGTAGGAATTCCCCTGGCAGTGGGTGAAGTAGGTGGTTAGCCCTCCCCCTCCCAGCTGTTCACGTGAACATCAGCTGTCGGATTCGTGCAGCTATCGTGACCCAGCTATGACCATTGACGCAACAAGCATCTAAAAGTGTTGCTACTGTACACATATGAACTGGAAAGGGTCCCTGCAGACATTAGGCACTTATCTGAATCTTCAGACAAAAGATACGTAAATGGCATTTAACTTTTGCTCGCTGTCAACATATTATGGGTTTGATCTCCACAAAACCATATCGATTTATCATCTACTGCATTTCATGAATACACACGGCTCATTCGAAACAGTCAAAACAAACCACTGCAGAAGTGGTGACGATAAAAGCATTATTATTAATATCTATGCAAATTAATGAGTTGTTTATCCAGTTACGTTGTTAGTGAAGCCCCCAAAACTCACAAAGCCTACTTCTATGATTGAACCTCAGTCTCCAGCATTTCATACCACGCTAGATTAATGAATTATTATAATTCACTAGTCTTGACCTCCACTTCTGAGGCAACGGAGCATAGCAATGTCGCTGGGCTTTTGTACTTACTGAGGCTCGCGGTGGCGGGGTGGTTGGTGGTGACAGCATTGCTGCTGTTGGCCTGTCCATTTATCCTGCACCTTAATAAATCGATGTTTCCTCTTTGTTCACTTCACCTTTAGATCATACACGAAACTGAGTGAACTTCTGCCAATCCAAACTGTATTATTATGTACAATCCATGGGGTGTGCTGGGGGTCTCGACATATTCACGCCGTCTCGTATTGGGGCGGGAGTGTGCAACCAATGGAAAGAGGGGGCTCGACGTGGGTAGCCAATGAGAACACAGCTATCAGGCGGTTAGCGCGTGATCACCCTCATGGTGTTCACGTGTACAAGAGCTGACTGGAACCAGCGGAGACCGTGATTATGACGTCAGGAGGGCCGAGCCCTGACGTCACCAAATCGTCATATCGATTGTTTGGGATACTGCAGTGTGTACAACTGCGTCACAATATTTCATTTTCGCTAGAAAAGTGTGCCCTTGTAATTCTTTATAGTATAAGTGGGAATATAGATGAAATGATGAGCCCAGATGTTTCGAATAGCACAGTAGATCTAGTCGGATACAAACTGTTTTTGATTTATTTGCAAGTTCTTGAGACCTGTGTGGTACACGTCACGCGCAAGTCGCGCACGAGGACCATTAAGCCAACTCCGTAAGTGTTTGTGTTGGTAATCGTGATAATGGGGAATCCGTATTGTCTCTAACGTCACAGGCAGCGAACTGAACAGAATATTTCTCTTCGTCTGCCTTTGCAAAGTTTAAGCCTTCTAGACCCTTTCTAAGGTTAAAATATCAGTTCAAACTATCTCGACCTTGGTCTTCTTAAATCTCTTTTTGGTATCCATTGTCTGGCATCCAGTGAAAATGGTTTCTCCACGTTTCATAATCTTACATATTGTCGTCTGCAAATTTTAACAACCTCACGTATAGTTCCTGGGAGCCGGGATAGCGCAGTTAGCACAGCGGGTGGCTACGGGCTTGACAACTGAGGGGTTGGAGTTCGAGTCCCGGTAGGGTCAAGAATTTTCTCCACGTCTTCCAGACCGGCTCTGGGGTCCACCCAACCTCCCTTCCAATGGGTACCGGGGGCTCTTTCCCCGGGAGTAAAGCGGCCGGGGCTTGAAGCTGACCACTCGCCTCCAGCTAGTGCCGAGGTCTAGAAAATGTGGATCTATACATCCACTCACCCACGCGCCATGATGGCGTAGTACTTAATTAGTTGAGCAAAGGAGCAACTTTCCGTTACCTTATTCTTGGCCACGCCATAGCTCAAGCGGTTAGTCGCTGGGTTCCCACTGCGGCGGCCCGGGTTCGATCCCGGGTCTGGTCAAATGGGATTTGTGGTGGACAAAGTGACGCTGGGGCGGGTTTTCTCCGAGTACTTCGGTTCCTGCCAATCTTCATTCCACCAAATTCTACATCATCATAATCACCCGGGGCGGGTACAATAGGCCAATCAGTGGCCGCCGTGCCGAGTGGACCCAAGTGGACTCCACCCCCCACAATACGGATTTCCTTATTCTTGGAGTTGGGAATGTGTGTATGTGTGTGTGTGCGCGTGTGTATGTGTGTGATGAGCTACATCTACATCCACTCCCCCTTACGCCTTCATGGCGCAGTGCTTAATTCGTTGAGCACAGGGGCAATTTTACTCTTCACAGGGCGATTGTAAATTGTTGTCGGGGTTTCCGATTATTGGCTACGGAAACCCCGACAATAATTTATAATCACTCTGTATATCCACACGAAGATAAGGAAGCATGTGCAATGATGTTTCTATGCCAGGTTGAGGGGATGCCATTGTAAGGAGTCTAGAAGCAACTGGCTAAGACAAGGGCATTCCTCTGCCTGCCTTGCGGGGAACGTGTAACTTTCCGTTTTCCGAGACTTTTACCGAAGTTGCAGTTTACAAAAATACCTCCCTCGCTCTTCTTTCCATGTGCCCTGATATCAACAGCAACACATCTTCGAGAAAATTTTGCCTTTAACATTAGAACAACAGAAAACATCTCCATTCAATTGTAATATATTGATGTTATATTTTAGCGTCCTGTTGCACTGATTTAAGTCCATGATTTATTTTATCCGTCTTCTAGTGCATACANATTTTTAACATTTAATATTCATCAATATATATAAATATATATTTTAGTTATTTTAGTATGTATAGACAAGGCATGCAATGAACTAGTTTGTCGTGGATTGGATCAGCACCTGAAGATGGCACTTTTGTGCCGAAACATGTAATACATTGATCCAATTTGCTGAGTTGGCGAAATTGAATCATGCAGGTCATCGAAAGCATTCGAACAGCTGGAAACATTTTATAGAATCTGTAATTCATTTTGCGAGTTCTTTCTCATTCATCTTCTCCATGGCATGGCATCATCTCAGGCTTCTTGATATCAATAATAGCAGTATGAAAGGTAAAGCTATCCCTTTAAGAGGTCGATGAGGCCCATAGGGTTGTGAGACGTCGAGGCTTCCACATTTTCTAGAGAATCGGCTCACAGATGGCGGTGAGGTTGTCAGCATTACGCGCCGGCCGCACCTTTACTCGCAGGAAAATTCCTGGCACTCATTTCTGAGTTGATCCCAAGGCCATAGTGCGGCTGGAAAGATTACATCAATTGAAAAATCCAGTGACCTAATCGGGAATCGGTCCTGCGACCTTCCTACTTGTAGCATTTTGCCTCAACCAACTACGCTGCCGCAACCCGGGTAAAGTAAAAGTAAAGCTATCCCTGTACCAGGCCGTGAAGGCCCATAGGGTTGTGAGACGTTGAGGGTCTCACACTATCTAGACAATCGGCTCAAAGATGGCGGTATGGTTGTCAGCCTTACGCGCCGGCCGCGCTTTACTCCACAGGAAAATTATTTAGTTGAGTCCTGGTACTCATTTCTGTTAGAGGCTGAGTCGAACCCAGGGCCATAGTGCGGCTGGAAGGATTAGTAAATAAGTTTCCTAACTCCCCCACGAAGAAACTGATTGTGGGGGGGGGCTATGTTACAGGAAGTAACATGTTGTTTACATTCCATACGGTACGGACAATACTTTGTAAGATGAGACACCGACTACACAGTTAATATTAACATCTACATCACGTGCCTCCTACACAATCTTGTATACAAAAAGAAAAAAATATAGAAAATTCAAATTTGTCCATGGGAACGTACGAAATTACAAAACCAACTACTGAGTCGATGTTATAAAACATCAATTAAAATTTTATTCTTGTTTTACAATATAACTTCTGGTTTATATAATCTGATTATTGTATTTTTTACCTCAAGTGTTTTATATGATTAATAGTATTGTATCCAGTTTAATAGTACTGCAGTTCAATGGTGTATATATGTTTAACCATGTATTTGCCTGATGATGGCTATTGACAGCCGAAATAGGTAGCAGAGCCGTAGCTGGGCATTGACCTTGATATTTGTTGTGTTGTGACAATTAATAAAGAGGCTGTATATTGTAACACAACGGGATGCATGAAATGAAACGAAAAATAGTATTCCACATACTGGATCATGCTAAAATTAGGAATCTTTCGGAACCTGTTGAAAAACTCAGAGATTGGGAGCGGTTTGAAAACCCCCCTTCTGAATTTATATCACCTAAAATAGAAATTGCCGGTCACGGTACCCGATCGGTCTAAGGCGTGCACTGTCTTCTCTCGCTTGGAAGCCGGGATCGTGGGTTCGAATCCCACTCAGGGCATGGATGTTTGTATGCGTTTTTCTGTGTTTGTGTACAGAGGCCTAGCGACGAGCTGATCACCCGCCCAAGGAGTCCTACCGTATGTCTAAGATCTAGAAAAACCGAAGTGAACGGAGAAGTTCATGGAGGTAGGCCTAGGCCCACTGGGACTGTAGTGCCAAGGGGGGGGGGAATAGAAATTAAGTGGGGGTAGAAGCCGATAAAGCGGCGCGCGACTTTGCAGCCTCTATTGCTACGGCATATAGGTTGCCGACAAGTGAAGTTACACTTTCGGACATAAACAACGAACTTCCTGGTGTAGATCGCTTGTTAAAACATAAGCAGAGGCTACGAAAATTGTGCCAAGAAACCAGGGATCCAGCATGCAAAACGTCAGTTAACTGGGTCACAAAATCAATCAGGCGAATGACCCGTAAAAAAGCAATTGAACGGTTGGAAACAAAAATAGGTAACGCTGAAGTCACACCTCAGGGTATATGGTCCACTGCGAAATCTCTCCTTAAGAGAGACGGACAAGGGCACCAACTCATATTCATGGTTCTTCTGGCCTTAAATTTCATCCTTCTGAAAAAGCCAACGCAATTGCTGACTCTTTGGGAATTCAGTTCACTCCACACGACCTGTGTAACGATAACCATGAACGGCCGGTGGAGGCTAGAGTTCAAGCTCTGCTCGAAACCATAGACAACAGCCCCCCTCTAAGGATAAGACCATGTGACGTACAGAAATTAATAAATTCCTTGAAATTGAGAAAGCTCTGCGGAATTGATGGAATCCCAAATGAATGCCTCAGGCACCTTCCAAGGCGATCATTGGTTCACCTAACTCATCTATTCAATCATTGTCTTCGGCTTTCCCATTTTCCAAATACTTGGAAAGAAGCAAAATATAACTTTACCTAATCCCGGTAAAGACCCGAAATCCCGCAAAATTTACGTCCGATCAGCCTCCTGTCAACGACAGGAAAACTATTCGAAAAAGTGATTTCTTGCTCTAAAAACATATTGAAGAAAGAGGCCTGCTCAACGCAAGCCAGTTTGGTTTTCGTGCACATCACAGCACGGCATTGCAATGTATGAGGCTGGTGGACCACATGACCCTTAATTTCAACATTAAAATGTCTACAGCCGAGATGTTCTTGGACACCGAAAAGGCCTTTGATACCACATGGCACTCAGGCTTGCTGTATAAATTTAAGAAATTAGAATTCTCGAACAGTTTGATCAAACTTATTGGGTCATTTCTATCTCAAAGTAAATTCAAGGTTTCGGTTGAAGGCGAAATGTCATCGCCAAGGGAAATGCAAGCAGGGGTGCCACAAGGCTCGGTCCTGTCCCCTACTCTTTTCAATCTGTATATTAATGATGCCCCCCAAACACATGGGGTTCACGTGGCCCTCTTTGCAGACGACACCTGTCTGTATGCGACAGATCGCAAGGAGGGTTTTGTTGTTAGAAAACTTCAGCGCGGTCTCAGCTCAATGGAGACCTGGTATGAGCGCTGTAATATTAAAATTAATGAAGATAATACTCAGGGGGTCTACTTTTCTCGTGGTCGTCGACCGCCTGAGTCTTGTTTTACTCTAAATGGACGAAATATTCCATTTGTAATTAGTGCAAAATATCTAGGTGTAATCTTCGATAGGAGAGTTACATGGAGATTGCACATAGATGTGATCGAAGCCAAGGCCTTCAGAATATTCATTATAGTATATTCCCTATTCAAAAGTGAGCGATTGAGCTCTAACATTAAACTGACCCTCCACAAAATTCTCATTGGATCCGTAATGACTTATGCCAGTCCCGCCTGGGAATTTGCGGCAGACACCCATCTAATGAAGTTGCAGCGCCTGCAAAACAAGGTTCTCCGCACCCTTGGCAATTTTCCGAGGCGCACATCGGTCCGCGATTTGCACATGACATTCAAAATCCCGTACGTATATGACTATATAACAAAATTATGCAGGAAACAAGCAGAAGTCATACAAAATCATGAAAATGAGAATGTTCGCAACATCGGACAAGGCGAAGCCCGACACAGAAAGTATAAGAGGCTTAAACTTGGCGGCGGTCAGGCATACGACCGTTCAAGTGACTAGACTGCCGTGGTAGTGAATACTACTAGAAATAGGGCCTAGTCTGCTGGACTGACAGAGGCCTTGTATATATTTAATACATTTATTATCATGTTTAACATGTAAAATGTAAATATCCTTTACATTATGAAAAATTACTTACTACTACAGACAATGACTTTGATAGACCCGTCCTCTCGTCAGAGAGGAATAATTAAGTGAGACTGAAGACAGACCTATCGAGCATATTTTAGATTTCTGCAGCTGCATTTGTTTTTTTTTGTTTTTTGTTTTTGTTTTTTCATTTTGTCAGACATTAGACAACAGCCACTTAGTGTTAATTTCGCAGTAGGCTCCCTTTTCAGTTTCGGTAAAGTGCCGTTCATTTTTCCCGCTCGTAAATGACAAGAAAGAATGAATCAACAGACGATCTAATATGAGGGGTTATGACTTCTTTGCATTTTGCCTTGACGCCAACCTATGTATATCCACAGATTGAAAAATCAAAGCTCGATTTAATAGATTCTGTTTAGAATGCTCGGAAGCTCATGATGCTCGTGATCGCTCATGATTGCATGGAAAGTACACTGGTCAGGCGGTTTCGATTTGTGATGTTCTGTGACAGTATAAATAGTGTGTTGTATTTTGTAGTTCATCTTATTCAAGTAGTGCATAGTGTCATTAATTTTAGTTAATTTTCTATTTTCTCTGTTCCAGTTAATTTTGAGTCTTTAGTTTTAAGGAGTAAAATACATATTTAATATTGCATTTTGATATCCGGTTTTGTATGACTGAGGCTTGAACCGGCTTGAAACTTCACGGTAAAGAAAGGGCGTAAATGCAGAGTGTTTTGACAGTGAAGTGCCGAGGAGAAAATTGGCTCCTAAAAGAGGAAGGCCATAGTTTGAGCCTCATCTTTAAGAATTATCACCAATTTGTCTGATATATATTCTTTCCCCCAATGAAATCAAAGAAGTTACAGCCGGGTCAAGTAATTGAATTCATTGTATATCCAAATGCACAGTGAAATCCCATTGCCTCTTGGAAATACAAATACTTTTTCCTATAAAATGTGATGTGTTTAAACAGCACTTATAACCATTATGTATACTTTCAGGATCAACAGATATCCCAATACATATAGAAAATGAGAAGTTATGTCACTGGGATCGCAATAACCCACTTTTTTACACAACCAGCAATCCATCATGTGTGATGAATATATTTTAATGCTACAGAAAAATCTGCAGTCTCTTGCAACAAGAGTTCCAAAAATTATGTTGCAGAGAGTTGATGAAGTATGGCCTGCTCTGAAGGAAAGCACAGTGAGTGTTCTGTGTATATATGCAGAGAAAATTATATTATAATCTTGTTCTCTGCATATACATGGTCAAAGAAAATAAATATTTTTTGATAACCAAGTATTAATTTTCATTTACTCAGTTCTGTAGGCATGATTGTGTACATTAGAAAGGTTTAGTGTTTTTAGTGTTAGCATGTCCCTCTGAAATGTTGGTTGACTTTTACCAGACTACTTGCTATTATTTCCCAGAAGATAGAACTCTTTATAACCACTTTTGTGAGAACTTAAAATTCTTTGTTACTGAACATAATTATAAGAAACTTTCACAAATCATTCTACACACTTGGGAAATTTGTTGTCATTTGCAACACTTAACCAAGGAAAAAGATGGCATTGTATATGACTTACCAGAAAGTGTTTGATATCAAAACCATTTACTCATCTGGTGTTTCCAGTGTTGTTATGGAGCGACAATATCATTGAGAGTTTTCTCTTCATGTTGCACCATTGAGAGATACTGCGTACTGGGTTGTTAATCAGTTTGAAGAACCAGGAATTGTGTGTGATGTAAATGTAGCACATCTGTTTGCACAGAAGTTGTTGGTGCATCATAGGAGCAAGAAAAGTCCAAAGGAAGTCTCTTACATTTAGTATATTAAACTTGGGTCACGACCAGCACCGCATGTTCTCTACAAAATTCAGATGAGTCAGCCACAGCTGGAAAATGGAATTGTGAGACATTACACTGTTGTGAGAGAGTACAGTCCAGTTGTCTTGAATGTCACAGGGTTTTCTGATAGACACTTCCATTTGGATGGTTTCATTAGCAAGCAAAATGATATTGAGGCCCATAGAATCTAAGGCTTACTATATTTGGTACCGTGTCGATCGATGATACAGTCATCAAGCCATGTTACAATATTAAAGTGGGTCGTAAAGAGATAGGATTCATTAGGCTTAGGACACAGATCAGTGATGGGCTCCAATAAATATGGTAGAAAACCTGTTATTTCCATAAAATTCAGAGAATTTTTAGTTGCCGAGCAACTTGTAGTGTCTCAAGTATGAATTTAGTTAGGTAGTACAGATTTTGATAATTGTAAAGAATGAAATCTGTATGAACGGCTATTATCCATTTAATACAATGCAAAATGGTTGTGTTGGAAGTATGTCTTATTTCATGTAATGAGAGAACATTCATGATTGATGTAGTATTGTGGTTTTGCAGAACTGTGTGGATATACTGAAAGTTGTACCTGGTTCATGTGGTGAGACAGGTGCAACGTTTTCTGATGATGGAAGTGGGGTCATCAATGTAAAAGTTGAGGAGGGTACAGATATACAAGAGGTGGAGGATCCTGTACCTATGTCGTGTTCCTTAATAAAGGGTGAACATGAGGTGAGTTGAACGTGCATGTGTTCCTATTAGGCACACTTTACAAATATCCAGAATTGTTTACTGACCTTCAGATCTTTATTTGCGTGTCTGTTCATAATAGTTAAAAGCACTGTGGTGGGGAGATTTTGAGTTCTTTGTAAAATATTTGAAGAGGATATTGTATTTTGTTGCATCTTGGTTTGGAAGTTCCACTTCTGTTCATTGTTATGTTACTTACAGTTACACAGAACTAAATATTTAGTAAAGTGAAAAATATCTAGACAGACTTCCTGGCCACAGTAATTCCTCCCTAGTTCCACTGTCATCATTCAGAACAAAATTTGTTACTGAATAACCAGTGGCTCTAAAACTGTCAGAGGCAATCAGAGCTCTGCATTCATTATCACTGTAGGAAGTCTGCCCCTCTCACCCGTCTCCAGTAGGGAAGAGAGAATATTGATGGAATAAGTGGCATGCCAAATTGTGCTCAAATTGAACTATTATTTAAGATGATTTTACTGTGTGTACCCATTTGTTTTCTTTGAAAATATGGAGGGAGGAGACTGCATGGGAGAGTGGGATGAAGATGGGAAAATAATTTTAAAATTGATCTTAAGACCGCCTCTGTAGTCTAGTGGTCAGAGTTCCTGGCTACAGATCCAGAGGTCAGGGTTTGATTCCTGGTGCTACCAGATTTTCTGAGAAGTAGTGGGTCTGGAACGGGGTCCATTCAGCCTCGTGAGGATAATTGAGGAGCTATTTCAAGGAAATAGGGGCACCGGTCTAGAAAACCAAAATTAATGGCTGTGGGGATCCGTTGCTCTGATCACATGACACCCTCTGTCTGCTAAAGTTTGCACTAACTTCGCTGACAGGCAGCAGTCGCTCAGTCAATATAGTTCACTTGTGGACTAAAACCACATAGTTTTCATTTTTTCTTAAAGGAATAGTCTGTGAGTTTGTGAAGTGGATTAATTTAACTCAGGATAGGGACCAGTGATGGATTATTTTGAACATGGTAATGAACTTACAAGCTCCATAAAATTCAGAAAATTTCTTGACTAGCTAAACAACTTTTGGGGACACATGGTAGTGTAGTTGGTTGAGGCACTATTCTACAAGTCCGAAAGTCGTAGGTTTGAGTCCTGATGAAGTGGATTTTTTTTTCATTTACCTAATCCTTCGAGTGTGTAAGGCTGACAACCTTACTGCCATCTGTGAGCTGATTGTGTAGAAAAAATGTTGGAGCCTCAACGTCTCACAACCGTATGGACCTCCATGGCCTGTTACAGGGATAGCTTTACCATTACCTAAACAACTTGTAGTTTCATGAGAAATAGGAGTTTAATTAGTTAATATTGAGTTTCATAACTAAAGAGTTAAATATTTACAAACAGCTGTTGTCCAATTTGTGTGATTCAAAACAGTTCTGTTGAAGTATATCTTATTTCGAGTAATGAGAACAGAGTCATGATTGATGTAGTATTGTGGTTACAGAACTGTGTGGATATACTGAAAGTTGTACCTGGTTCATGTGGTGAGACAGGTGGAACGTTTTCTGATGATGGAGGTGGGGTCACCAGTGTAAAAGTTGAGGAGGGTGCAGATATACAAGAGGTGGAGGATCCTGTACCCATGTCGTGTTCCGTAATAAAGGGTGAACATGAGGTGAGTTGAATGTGTGTCTATGGTAAGGTAACAAGAATTTCCAAACAGTTTATGTAACCTGAAGGTTCATTGCCATGTTCACAAGAACCCTCAGTTAGGCCCTATTCTGAGCCACATTAATCCAACCCATATCATCCCATCCTATTTGTCTGTAATCCATTTTAATATTATCCTCCAATCTTTGTGTGTGTCTACCTAGTGGCCTCTTTCCTTTTGGCATTCCCACCAAAACTCCTGTATATGTATTCACTTTCTATGCATGCATGCCATATGCCCTGCCCACCTCATACTCCTTGACTTCATCATTCTAATTATGCTTGATGACAGGTACAAGTTATGAAGCTCCTAATCATGCAGTTTTCTCCAACCTCCTGTCATTTCAGCCCTCTTCAGTTCAAATATTCTCCTCAGTACCATGCTCTTAAATACATTCAGTTTGTGTTCTTTCCTTACTGTCAGAGACCAAGTATCACACCCATACAAAAGTACAGCCAAAATTATAGTTTTGTATATTTTAATTTTTATGTTCTTAGACAGAAGTTTCTGACCTGAATAACAGCAAACATTACCTTAATTTAATCTGATCTTAATTTCTCCATGAATCAAATTTGTTGCGTATGATGATTTTACTGTGCATATCTATTTGTTTTCATTGATAACATGAAGGAAGGAGACCACTTGGGAGACTTGGGTGAAGATTGGAGGATAATATTAAAATGGACCTTAAGGAAATAATGTGGGAGTCTCTGAACTGGATTAATTTGGCTTAGGATGGAATTTTGTGAAGATGGTAATGAACCTACAAGTTCCATTAAATTCAGAAAATTCAAGAAGAATGAATTTAAATTCAGTCTGTTAATATTGAATTTGATAACTGTCAAGAGTAAAGTCCCTATGAAGAGCCGTTGCCCATTTGATGCAATACAAAATAATTGTACTGGAAATGTATCTTCTGTCTTGCAATTGGAGTACAGTCATGATTGATGCGGTTTTGTGGTTTTGCAGAACTGTGTGGATGTACTGAAAGTTGTAGCTGGTTCATGTAGTGAGACAGGTTCATCATTTTCTGATGATGGAAGTGGGGTCATCAATGTAAAAGTTGAGGAGGTTACAGATATACATGAGGAGGGGGGTCCTGTACCAATATCATGTTCAGTAATAAAATGTGAACAGGAGGTGAGTTGAACGTGTCTATATACCAAGTGTTCATTGTGCAGGCTTATCAATTTATACCTTTTCAATCTTGCAATAGCAATTTCAACCTCAAAAGGGCTAGGATCAGGTACTAACAGCTCAGCTGTATGGATTTCTGTCTGCCTATGTACATTCAGTAACAGTATTTCTTCCATCAGATCAAAAAATTGTGGAAATCTGCAAGCAGATCACCATTCTCATCCTTCACTAAGTTACTTCTAGGTTGGTAACCCCTCTTAAAGTCATTTATTCCTCTATACAGGTGTCTAATGTTCTTGTTCTTACTGTTCATTGCAAGCTCATCAATTTTGTCTTTCAGATATTCCCTCTTTTTGTTCCTGAAATATCTGCTGGTTTCACTTCTTATATTGTTCAGATTATCCCCATTTATTTGGTTTGGATCCTGTAACCAGTGCAATTTGGCTTGTTTCATTTAGTCTAATAATTTTGAGCATCCTTCATCGAACCATGGCTTATGCTTATTCAGTTCATAATAACATAGACTCTCTTTGGCAGAAATTTTTATATTCTCTCTGATAGTTTCCCAAGCTTTATTAACATCCACCTCAGTGTCGTAAGTTTTCCAAAGCTGCGAACCTATTTGAAATTTCAACACGATACTGCTCCTTACATCTATCTTGTTTAATTTCTTAAGATTGAACCTCTCTATATGAACTCTGTGATTTTTTGTATATTTACAAGTATATTTTGCATTACCTTTACAGATAATTCCAAATGAACTGGAGTTTGTACATGGCAGAGAGCATCCATATTTCTGTGAAATATGCACTAAATCATTCAGTAGTGACGCCTGTATGAAGATTCATCTATGTAGTGGAGTACAGCCATATTCTTATGATGTGTGTACTAGTTCATTTAGTAGTAAAAGTAGTCTGAAGGAACATGAACACCTACACAGTGAGGATCAGCCTTATTTCTGTTTTGCATGTAACAAGTCATTTAGTAGAAAGAATTATTTTAAGGCACATCTAAACAAACATAGTGGGGAGCAGCCATATTCCTGTGATGAGTGTGGTAAGTTATTCATTAGTAAGTGTTACCTGAAGAAACATAAATATACACACAGTGAGGAGCATCAGTATATCTGTGATATATGTAATAAGTCATTCAGTAGAAAGAATTATTTTAAGGCACATCTTAACAAACATAATGGGGAGAGGCCATATTCCTGTGATGAGTGTGATAAGTCATTCATTAGTAAATGTTATCTGAAGAAACATAAATATATACACAGTGAGGAGCATCAGTATATCTGTGATATATGTAATAAGTCATTCAGTAGAAAGATTTACTTGATGACACATCAGAACTTGCATAGTGGGGAGCGCCCCTATTCCTGTGATATGTGTAATAGGTCATTTAGTAGTAGCTATTATCTGAAGAAACATCAATATCAACACAGTGAAGAGCATCCATTCTTCTGTGTTGCATGTAATAAGTCCTTCAGTAGAAAGAGTTACCTGAATGCACATCAAAACTTGCATAGTGGGAAGCGCCCATATTCTTGTGATTTGTGTAATAAGTCTTTTATCAGTAGGTGTTATCTGCAGAAACATCAACGCATACATACTGGGGTGCGCCCATATTTGTGTGATGTGTGTAACAAATCATTTCATGTTAAGAGTAATCTGAAAGAACATCGGCGCATACACAGTGGGGAGCGTCCATATTCTTGTGAAATGTGTAATATGTCATTCAGTACTCAGAGTAGTCTGAAGAGACATCAACGCAGACATACAGGGGAGCGACCATATTCATGTGATACATGTAATAAGTCATTCAAGAGCATGTGTGACATGAAGAAACATAAACATGTACATAGGAGTTAGCTTGTATATGTTTGTTGTATGTGTAAGAAATCATTTTATGTATAATGTAGTATGAAGGTACATAATATGAACACTGTGAGCAGGATCCGTATGTCTGTGATACATATTGTGTGTGTGGGGTTCCATAACTAATTGTAATGGGTTCTGAATTGGATGATTGGATTTATTAACATCTTATACAATCAGCACGTACTTACAAGCAACACAGCACCATCGCTGATTTACACAATTTACAGTTCACCGTTACACATACACAAGGATTGTCAGTCTTTGCTAGTTGTATCCTGGGAAGAGAATGCAAACAGCCTCACTGTGACTAAACCTTCTAATGACACACTAAGTCTTCACAGGCTTCTTCAACTACTAACTTCCCATGGCTATCTCTGCTGACAATTGACTCAGTTCTCAATCTTGTAGTGTCTGTTGTACTTTGTTGTATTCCAATTCTCTAATCTTTCTAACTACAAACAGACTCTTATTATATAGCCTTGGGTCAGATCCATGGAAAACAATGTCTTCTCTTGTCGAATATTGTTGTGTTACCTAGAAACAAGTTGTAGCATGGGCCACAGAGAACTCAGCTCCTCTTGTTTTATGTTTGCCGGAGTAGGTATAATAAGCCATTTCCTAGCAATGGGTATATGCATCATAGTATAATTCATTTTATGGTAGTAGATGTTATTCGAAGGTAGTTACGCTTGCACAGTGAGTAGTGCCTCTTCCTAATGTAATAAATTATCTAGTAGTATGAGTTAGCTGAAGATATATCAACTCATACTTGAGTATCATTAACAGGGGCCCTATCTTTTAGAGATGCTGGTTGTAGCATGTACTGAGTTGACTCACATAGCTCATATCACTTACTTACTCATGGAGCTGAGCCCTTCTGGAGGAGCCGCCAATTCTGCAGCTACTCAAGAATTTCCCAGCATTTTATGGAACCCGAAGGTTCATCACCATGTTCACAAGAGTCCTCCACTGGTCCCTATCCTGAGCCAGATCTATGCAATCCATACCATCCCAGCCTATCTCTCTAAGATCCATTCTAATATTGTCCACCCACCTATACCTTGGTCTTCCCTGTGGTCTCTTTCCTTTTGGCTTTCCCACCAATATCCTGTACACATTCGTCTCCCCCATTCATGCTACATGACCTGCCCACCTCATCCTCCTTGACTTGATCATTCTATTTATGTAGCTCATATTACTGAATCATTTATTACACAGTGAAAGAGTTAAGAGATTCACTTTTCACTCGTGTCTGTACAGTGGTAGTACATTTTTAACACAATCACTGAGAAAATAACAGAAAATGTAGGACAGTGGAGCACTGACTGTGGTGAACAGCAAACTGTATTCATGGGGTGGAGGGAGTGTGAGATTGGGATAGAATGGTGCATATACAATAAATGGGAACAATTTTCTGTTGGGAAATTTTTAGTACATAGATGTGATTTTCACAGGTGTGGGGAATTTTTACATACGCTTCCTCAAAATTTGGCCCTGTATATATGGGGAAATGGATAATAAAGTCCCATGTAATGGGGCCCCACTGTACATCATTCAGTACTCAGAATTAGTCTGAAAAGTCATCAGTGCACATGTAATTTGTAGTGTTTGTTGCTGTAAGATATGTATGAGAGAATTGTCCATTTCCTGAAGACACATTTTTGCAAACATAACAGCAGATTGTTCCTAGTCCTGGCAAGTGTCGGATATTTTTCTGTAATTTGAATCTGATTAACTAGTAACTCATTAATATCTGTTGTATGTAAGAGTGTTCTGGGATTGAAGTAAATAGCTTTATTCAAAAGTATGTCTTCCTCTCTGTCATTCTTGGTTGAAGTCATCACATATACAGATTGTAATGGAAAGGTGCAAAGATACTTTTGGCATGAGTTCCACATACCAAAGATAAAATGGTAAAGTTGTCTGTGTGCTTAACTAATTAACATGTGAGAATGCAGAGTTAGTTCTGTAGTTGAGCTGAGTGTTCAGCTGTGGAGTGTTAACCAATTTAGATTTGTTCCCAGGTAAGAGACAGTGAAAACTTTGCAGAAGAATAGCCATTGTTGAGACCCGTTACCAAGCAGCGACTTGCGAAAGCAGACGTAGAAGTCTTAGTGTGGAGTGATTTGTAGTTATGATCTGAGTGGTCAATAAATCTGATCATCCAATCCAGAACCCGATATTATTGGTCATGGAGCCATAAACATGTGATAATACAGTCAACTCTTGATTATCCGGGGGCGGATTAACCGGTTTGTGGCTTAACCGGGGCTACTGAGGCTTTTTTGAGGCTTATATGTTGTTTAATGTTCATTCACTTTTGTTTCACATGGTGAGTTGTAACACTATTTTCACACTAGTGTGAACTGAGCTCTGCATTCTTTGGTCCCGTTATGCTAACACAATGTTCTAGGGTAGGGGTGAAGGAATGCATGGATTTGTGGAAAGTTTCAAGGACAGATACATCGCCCCAGTTAGTATCTTTGTATCGATCTTCAAGTGCATCAGCAAAATGTCAGGATGTAAAAGGAAGCGTGTTGTGTTAAGTATTCAACAGAAACTTGAAATTAACAATCAGTTGGGAAAAAGAGGTATAGTTAAACAATTAGCAATACAATACAGTATTAGAGAAACAACTGTTCGAGATTTGAAAAAACAAAAGTGAGAATGAGGAAGAGGTGGACAGTGCTGCTCTTAATCATTTGGAATCCTTACTAGACTGTCTTTAGAGTGAAGAGAACAGTTTATTAAGTGACAAGCTAATATTACGCAGGCTTCGTACGGATATCCGTAAAGAGGAAAATGCCGCGAAAAAGCAAACAACAATATTAAATTTTTTAAGTGTTAAGTGTTGGATGTTGTTGAACACTGTGATTGAAATAACTAATTCATACTTCAGTGTAATGTAAAAAAAGTATTAAATAGGCCATGAGATGACATAAAAATGAGGTTGAATAAATTTAAATACAGGTAGGCCTATAGTATTATGAAGGTACAGTATTACAGTACTACTTTTAATAAAATTTGTCTTAACTGGGTTTTCGATTAATCGTGATTTCCATCCCCACCATTATCCCGGATAATCGAGAGTTGAGTGTATTTATTCCTGGATCTTGTTACTGTAATTATATATCCTAAGCAATTAAAGCAATTTACTTCTTCAATTATATGATTTGTTGTCACATTCATCTTTCTATTAATAGCCATCATTTTTGTCTTGTTTACTGAAATGTTCAAATCATACTTTATATTTATGTTGTTAGTGGATATGCTGCTTTTTGCATTTCACCTTCTGTACTTGTCACATCACTCTCTTGTTCACAAATAAGACTGTATTTAAAATTAAGCCCTTCATTAAAATATTGTAGAATGTAGACCCATTACTAGGTAAAGGCCCATACACACAGCAGAGGAACACGTCACATCTGTGGTGACATCATGCAATAGAGGAGGCATTGCAAGTGATGTTCTCTGTGGGTTGCTCTGAGGCTATATTATTTGACTGACCGAGTTCAGCTCAGTGAGTGCAGTTGGGTACAGTGGAGTGAAGCGAGTTGGTTGGTGAGCAGTCAGTCAGGGGACTGCTGCTGTTAGAAGCTGGTAGCTGAGGCAGGAGGATATATCATAAACCCAGAGTAAGGGAAACATCTATCGTTGCAAGCTGTTATCAGGCAATGACTGATGAAGAAACAGCAGGCTAAAAAGACTTGGTGCATGCTGTAATGAATTACAGAGTGCGAATTAGCGATAGCGCTATAGTTACTTTTAGTTACAGTCTGCAAGTGTTCGGTAAACCCAATTACCTATCCAGACGCCATCTATAGTCACTCTACATGTGACAATATTTTATTTGATCACCTGCAACCATTCTTTAAAGCTTCTGTCAATGTAGTGTTAAACAATACCAGTGATAATGGCCAGCCTTGTTGAACCAGATAATTCAATGCATAACGCCTATAGCCACGATATACAGTGCTGTCCTATGTAAGTGGAATCTGAATTCTCTGATGTATATGGCAGCTATATAATCTTATGTCAATGGTTAATTTACCCACAAGAACTAAGAATTACTTTAATAATAAGAAGACAGCTCCAAGAAAGATATTTCTATTGAATCAGTGATAAATGGGCTGACTGATCATAGTGCTGTTTCTAGACATAAAAAACAGAGAACTCTTTTCAAATTATAATTATAGGAAAGCAAGCAGAGTTACACATAATGATACTGATCAAGAATTTATGTCACATCTAAGTAATGAAAATTGAGAGTCACAGCAGGGGCATTTGAACATTGGTCAGCTCCACCCTGATGCCATCTAAACACCCTGACAGATAGAGCTTAAAATATGGAATAAAATATTGCTTTACAATATTGTAAAATGGCTTTAAGAATATTTTAGAACATTGTATATATAGCTGCGTTGAGTTTGAATAAAAATATGTTTTACACTTTGCTGTGGTTTCATATTTTCTAATGTGTTATTTTGGCTTTTGGGGCTTAGTTGCATTGTGTGTTAGTTCCATTTTGACACACATGGAAGTTACCATCATTAGTATGAATGAAATGGAAGGACGATTTGGCCCAATGTATAGGTCTCACAGTGGGAGAAAAGGTGAGGCTGTGGTGTTATCCAGTGAGAGTAGGCTACAGCCTGATGTGTAAGTCTCACAGTCCCTTCCTTACAGCATGGTGCTATCCACTGAAAAATATCCTGTTCTTCTGATCTTCATTCTGAAAGCCTCTTCCTTCCACTGCTTGTGTACCACTGGCCCATCCTTTTGCATTTCTGCCACCTTCACTTCAGCAGACGAGTCACCTCCACATTTAGTATGCCATTTTGTCAAAAGGTATCTCTATACAGAAAATACTTCTGTTTGAGATGTATCATTTATAGCATATCTATCCTTTAGTCTTGTGTGCCACACAGTAGTGTAGTTGGCTGAGGCACTATGCTACAAGCCAGAAGGCTGTGAGTTCAAGTCCTGATGAGGTCATTGCAGGGACGGTGCCCCACCTGATTTTGTTGTAGTATTGAATTTTCATATTCATTCATATTTTATTCTGTTTACTGAGATCAAATTTGTATCAAAATATTAATATTTCTCGTTATCATGATGTAATTAAGGAGACACGAAAATGCAATAGTGATGTCTTGGCCATATCACAGCTTATTTGTACGGTTACAATAACAGGGGGAGCTCGTCTCTAGCCCTTACTGTGTGTATCGTTAGCAGCCTTAAGTTCAGTGAATCTTTCAGGGATTCTAAGTATCACATGCGTCTTGAAATGTCACGCTTGGGGCTAGTTTTGACAAGCCCGCAATAAAAAAAGAACACTATACAAAAGGCTGAAAGGGACAGGTGGAGTGTGGATATTATTGTGAACTTACCTCTATTCTTCCAGCCTTAAGTAACACATTCTTTGGAAGAACAGACAGAGGGTAGGTTTTCAGATTCCATCTTTCAGTTGTGTTTTGAGCAGTGGAGAAGATACAAATTCGGGAATAAAGTAATTTTAGCATAGGCCTAAGTTAAAGTTGTTTTTTAAGTGTAATTTCCAAATTAGGTTTTAGGTTAATACTGTATTCATATTAGAATTAGTGATTAATATGAATAGGGTGGACGTCCTTCTGAAATCACTGTTCTCAACTTTGAGTTTAGAAGAGAAATTACAAGTAAAAACTCTTGGCGCGCATCAACCAACAGATTTCAAACTTGATCAGAACTGAAAGACTAAGAAAAGAAATCAATTTTTTGTTTTGTGTGTTTATTGTTTGGTGGGGAAACGAGTTGGACTGTGACAGGTATAACTGACCTTAAACACAAACCACTCCGTCCAATGTGACATATAAGTTTTTACTAGGTTAAAACTTATCTCCCTTACATGTTTCGGTCCTTACGGGCCATCTTCAGAGGGAACATCATTACAAACAACAGATTATAAAAGAATTTTATCTCATTTTAATTAAAGGACTGCAGCATGTGGTTTTTAAAATGAATTGGAACAGCGAAACAGTGTAGCAGTTTTAACAAGGTCTTGATTGAATATCTGTAATAAAACACCTGAAGATGGCCTTTTGAGGCTGAAACATGTAGTGTTAAGTGTTAAAGAATATACTGAAGTGTAAAACAAGTGTTGCAATGTAGACGGATATAGACAAATCGACGCTAATAAAATTTTGAATTTCATTTATATTTCATCTAATGCTCCACATTCGGCAACGCCGCAGGCAGCAAGACAGGAGTGTTTGCAGCAATTCTTTCCTGTATCTCTAGGAGGAGGGAAACAAATGTCAGCAACTTTTGCAATCAGATTACCTCCAAATCTACCCAGGTATGTGATGTGCCACATTTAGTTTTCACCATTAAATTTCTGTGCAATTTATAACTATTAATTCAGGGCCCCCTCCAAGTGAGACTTTTATTACTGTCGGATTGCACTTGCATAAGCAACTAATAACTAAAAATGTCACATGGTTGCACAAACAGTACAAACATATTATATAGCATGTATATATTATGACACAATGGCTGAAAGCCAGAATAGTGGAATAACTAGAAGTGGCCATTGTTAGACAATGGCCTAGGTATTCCCATTGTTAGAAACCATTACCAATGCAATTTAAGACTACTTAATAATAGGAGGTCCCAATGGTCCTCATTATATAGCCTCGGTGTGGACCACCCAGAAAACACTCCTTCCAACAGTTGCATCTTTATTCGTTCCACAGAAACGTGTTTACCATGCCATTGCCTAGCAATGGTCACCTTTTCTTCTTCCACTATTCTGGCTTTCAGCTGCCATGTCATAGTATGCTTCCTTCTCTTTGTGGAAGGGAATTAATGGTAACTGTTTATTCCATCTCTTAAAATATCTTTGGGGCTACATTCATTTTTACAATAACCACACAACAGCGACATTGCTTGCAGATGCATTACCACCAGCAGTCCTGTATAAGGCACAGAAATGATAGTGGTTAATTTCAGATTAAGAAATATAAGAATTTTCTGAAACAGTTATCAGGAGCTTATTAATTCACAAATGAAATTACACTGAATAAAGGCATTACAAAAAGTGGGGAAGAAAAAAGAAACTACAGCTAGATCAAAATTATTGACATCTTAGATGTCAACATGCTGCATGCACAATACTGTTTAATGAGTTTATAATCACTCATGATTTCTAACTACAAATGACATTGCACTAGATGGAAAATATTTTAGATATCTGAATCAGGTATGTGCAAGTCCTGAATTACTGAGACTGAATTGAGAAAAATTCTTAATTTTGATTTGAATCATGAATTTTCAGTCTCAGACTTCAAGAAATTCCAGAAGACTGTTTATGTTCTGCATAACAGCACACAAACTATTAAACAATGTTATCAGAATCATAATGACTGGCAGCACACTATGAAGTATGTCTCTCTTCCGTTTCTTCCGTCCATGGTGAGAAAGGACATGGTTCTAAAATTGATTTCTTTATATACAAGGATGTATGGAAAACTGTCACTATGAAGAGATGCCAAACAGGATAAGTACACATTAATGCACTGTGAAAAAGTGGTTAGTATTATGATCTGTGATTACAGTGAAACAATTTGTCTGGTATAGAGAAATCTCAGTCTCATCTGAATTCTCAAAATGTTTCCACATGCTCATCTGGATTTCATCTCAAACTGAAAAGTAATTCTCACACCTCCCAAATTTAAACATATTACAAATTACCTTCAGCTCTGTTTCTCTTTCATTTCTGATGATCGTGTCAACTTAGATTTGAACCATCTAATAACATAGTTCTGTTCCTTATTCTTCAGTCTTAACCTGGAAAGAAGCAAGTATGCTTTCAGACACTGCTTAGTTTTTCACACAATTATCAGAATTCAACCTTGCATACAGGCAGAACAAAATACAATGCAACTCTGACTTTACACTTTTGAAGAGAACACCAAAAATAAATAAAAGTCGAAGAAAGTGTAAAATAGGGAATTGAAAAATGATGTAATATAAACAATGCTTGAATGATACCCAACTTTAAAAGTTGGCTGGCAGAAATACAAGTATAACAGTAAATGTAAAAATGTGTTTGTGTCTACAGTCAGCAAAAGATTAATCATGCAAGGCTGTAAAACTTTCATGCATAAAGATACTGTCACAAGTAGGGGAGTACACATGATGAAATGATGGGTTCTAATTTGGATGATTGGATTTATTAGCAACTTGGTTACACACTCTTTCAATTACACTTAAATTAAAGGCAATACAGCGCTATCGCTGAGTTACACACATTCCAGTTCACTGTTCTGCACACACTAGGATTCTCAGTCTCTACTAGTCTCCTAGCAAAGGATCTCAGCACAGAAACTAGCACTCAAATCACTACATGCATTACACCTAAGATCTTCCAATTACACTTCCAGTATCACTGCGCTGTCGCACATATGAAGCCTTGGAAGCACACAGTAAGTCTTCACTGGATGACTTCTCAGCTATCACTCATTATCAGTGATTACCACACATAAAATCTTCTAATCACACTTTAGATCCTCGCAAGCTGACCTCAAGTATTTTTCTGTACCCCATTCACGTGCTTATCTTGTAACGTGTAACTACTCCGACCGACTTCTTAGGAATTCCATTTCTCCTATAAACTCTCAAATGGACAAGTGGAAACACAGCTCACTTCACTGTTGCATGATGTCACAGCCTACAGCAGAAGGGCGTTTAGCAAGCGTTGTGTAGCAATGGGCTCGGTGGGGGTGTATGTGACATCACTTCCGAAAACACAAGAGGTAATGTGACCCCTACTCACTGTTCCACAATCCAAGCATTCACAGAGCTGTCACCTAGCAATGTGCTGATACAATCTGCAACTCTCCAATTGCGTGCATGCCCCAAGGCCTCTGTGGCTCAACAGTTCCTGCATAGAGCAAATGTGCTGCAATACGCCTAACTTACTAAGAGACACCCTGAACATGAGAAGAACAGTGTTGACGTTTCTTTGGATTTTCCAAACCCAGACACTGTAAACGTAACACAGATCATACTTCCACTGACAGGAACTGAGAAACGACATGCAAATTCAAGAAAAACATAAGTTTGAGAAAATATGAAATAGGATAAAATTTACTGTTGTTCTCATATGATCTGGTCAGAACCAAGAGAAAAAGTGTGTAAAATGAGGAAAAACATAAAATCCAAGGTGCAAATTTAAAGTTTTGTTGCACTTCACTACTCGCAGGCATACATGGAGCGACATGATGTTTATATTCTTCTTGCCGATATCTGAATGCATTTCAACAAAACTTGACCAGTGGAATTACAGTAATCTGAAATCCACCCACAGAGATTGTGAAATTTCTGATGTCTAGTAAAATCAGATTACGAACTTCACCTTGTGAAAAACATGCTTCAGTGTCACATCATCAACCGTAAATCTCATGAGGTCAGCCAAGATTGAAACCAATGCTCTGCAGCAAGTATTGTAAATACCATATTTACAAAACTAGTAAAAAAGATTTACATATGAATGACAGCAACATCGACACACACAACCCTATATTTGAAATACTATACAAAATTACACAACATAACACTATACCCTCCCCCCACTCCTCACAACCAGGGCATATAAATACAGGAACAAACACACCACATCTGCACTAGTAAAGACACCACATGCTGTGGAGGAAACACACAAACCAGGGGCATGTGAGTACAAAGTAAACGAACATAAATCTAGGGATCTTATAAATTACAGATGGCAGTCATAGCTGAAAAGTAGGCTACAAACATGAGGGGCAAGCTGCCAAGACAAAAAACCCTGGACAGACATACATTTAGAAAAATGGATGACACCCCGTGTGAGGTGAAATAATATGCACCAAAATAACGTGGTTATAATAGGAACTTTAAAGGATTTTATCTGGTTTTACCTGAAAAGAGGACTACAGTGTGTGATTTTAACACAAACTAAGACAGTGTAGCAGTTTTAACACAATTTAATAAAATATTTGTAACATATCAAGACACCTGAAGATGGCCGTTTGGGGCCGAAACATGTAGTGTCAAGGCGTATAATGTTAAACTAAAAACTGAGTGGTGAATGGAAGAGTGTTGCAATATTGACGGAAGATAAATATTGGACGTTAAGTTGAACAATTGCAACGGGATGCTGAAATACAGAATTGGAATTATTGGCCTGTACTTCTTTGAAGATGAGTGAGAAAGGGCTGTAATTCTGACTGGACCACGTTGTGTTCATATGTTATAGAGCTTCTTAGCTCCTGCACTTGCTCGCCTTCCATTCAAGGAAGAGACGTTCTTCCAGCAAGATGGGGCTACGTGCCACACACTGCATGAGCTTCCATGGCAGTTGTGAACAACCTGTTTCCTAACCATATTATCTCCAGATATGGGTACACCATATGGCCAGCCAGGTCACCCAATCTTTCCACATGTGATTCTTTCTCTGGGGGTATCTGAAATCCCAAGTTTTCAAAGCTGCAGCACCCCACACAGTTCAGGAGTTGGAACATCAAATTCAGGAAGAAGTTGAACGAATTCCCGTAGAGATGTTGCAAAGAGTAATGAGTGACTTTAGGAAGAGATTTTTTTAATGCTAGTGGGGTGGGACTAAGTCCCTTGTACTGCGGCCACTTCTGGCCTATTGTACCAGCCCCAGATGATAGGTGAGGGTGATTGTGGAGCAATTGGTGGAATGAAGATTGGAAGGGGAAACCGAAGTACTTGGAGAAAACCTTCCCCAGCACCACTTCGCCCACCACAAATCCCACTTGGCCAGACCCGGGATCGAACCCGGGCCGCCGCAGTGGGAACCAGTAGATGCTTACTGACACTCTGGAGGAATGTGCTGCCTGCATCTTCAGGGTTGGAAATGGAGACATCACATTTCTCCATAACATCAGTAACATCTATCACAACACATGTTGTCACATCACAGGAAACAATTATCTTCGGTGGGTCTTGTTTGAATATTGTGGTGTTACAAACCTGTTGCTAGGCAAAGACCTCGAAACAAACAACATAACAAATGTAGCGTGTACAGCCATTGCTATGCAATAGACAAATAAACAGCATGACTTCACTAGTATAAATCGTATAAATTGACTGTTTTCCAAACCAGCTGGGATGGCCTACTAAAGTGAATGCAATCAATATATTGTTGATCACAAATATTATATTCTTGGACATTATCCTACATGAAATGAGAAAACGGAAGACTAATTGGATTGGTCATGTTTTACGCAGAAACTGCCTTCTAAAAGAAGTTCTTGAAGGAAAGATAGAGGAGCGGATAGAAGTGACAAGAAGACGAGGAAGAAGATGTAAGAAGATGCTGGATGGCCTTGGGGACAGAAGAGGATACTGTCACTTGAAGGAGAAAGCTCTAGATCGCACTAAGTGGAGGAATTGTTTTGGAAGAGACTGTGGACCTGTCGTTTTGACAGATTACTGATGATGTTGATGATCAATTGTCTTGCCTATTTTATAAAAACCGCCCTGTTTCTTTTTGAAAACACAACATTTTGGAGTCTGGATTCTGTCCCCGTCCTCAGGTAAAACCTCTAGGAAGAGACTTACTGAGTGCCTACAGCGGAATGGTCATCTGTTGGATGCTATTTTTGGGAAACAGACCTCTGTTTTCAGTGGGATAATCGAGAAAAATCGTATGCTTTTATGTTTACACTGTATTCATATCTGGTGAAACCAAATAAATGCAATAGGTCACTGTTCATAACGTTTTCCATTGATGCACACTGTATTCAGTTTATAGGGGAATATTTCATCCATCAATGGCTCCAGGGCCCCTTCTTCAGTTTCATAATCTTAAGTGCAAACAATATACATTTATATGTCTTTGATCTTGTTCTTTCTACACTACATGTTTCGGCCTCTATCGGCCATCATCAGGTGTATACTCTTAACGTTGCTGCCACACTGAACCCAGTCTAAAACTTAACATTTAAAAACACAATGTCACGTTCTTCGTATTATCAACATCTACATNCATATAAATGTATATTGTTTGCACTTAGGACGGAGTTTGTATCATTTATCGTGTAGAGTGCAACAGGATGCTTAAATATAATATTCATAATCTTTTTTTACATAGATGGCAGGACTCCTTGGATGAGTGATCAGCCCATTGCAAGGCCGCTACCTACACACAGGACAACATAATCACAGAATAGATGCACACACAGACAGCCATGCCTTAAACCGCATGGCCACTGTGATTGGCATAGAGGAATACGACCTTTGCCCATAAAGTTCCGAGACTAAGTCTGTAAAAAGTAAAAAATTCAACTTATTAACTAATGGTTCCTGTCCTCTTCAAAGTAGTCAACTCCACAGTCAGTACACTGCTGCCACCGTTTCAGCAAGTCCTGGAAGCAGTTGGTGAATGCCTCTTTTGGAATGGCTGTTAGCTGTTGTCACAGCTGCTTGAGTAGCCTCTATATTTTAATGTCACCATCCTTTTAGTGTTTTCTTCAGTTGTGGAAACAGAAAAAATAGCATGGAGAAAGGTCAGGAGAGTATGGGGATTGCTGAAGCACAGTAACATTGTGTTCAGTGAGAAAAGAGCTGTGTGGGGTCTCACATTGTCATGCAACAAAGCCCACTGTCCAGATGCCCATAGGTCAGGGTGATGACATGAAAGTACCTTGCGCAAACACCTGAGTATGGAGATGTAAAATTCTTGGGTGACAGTTTGCCCTTGCAGAACAAATTCGTGATGAACAATACCCCTGGCATAAAAAAAAATCATCATAGTCTTTGTTTCTGATGGCTGCCACCTCACTTTGATGCTGGAGAACCCGTTGACCGTTATTCAGCATTTTGCCTCTTCATCTGAGGGTCACAGTGGAAACACCATGATTCATCCTCGGCAATTACACTACTGACAAACATGGAATCATTCTGTGCCTTGTGTAACAAATCGGCACAAACTGAAGCTCACACCTCTTTTGATCCTGAGTGTGTGTGTGTGTGGGACTAGCCTGGCACTGAGTTTTCGTTTACCCAAGTCCTCTCACAGAATTTGGTGGCATATCGACGTATTGATACTCAGGGCATTAGCCAACACGTGCACTGTAACAGTACGGTCTTCCCGTACCATGTCTCTGTTCCGGGAACTCGAAGACCGGCCTGATCTTGTGCCCTTATCCACCAACACCCTGCCCAACATGAATCGCCTGTGCCACTCAAACACTTGCACCCAAGATAAAGCTTCATCGCTGTAGGCATCACGCAGAAGCTGCAATGTCTCTGATGTGAACCATATTGTCTCCGTTCCGGGAACTTGCAGACCAGCCTGATCTTGTGCCATCCTCCACCAACACCCTGCCCAACAGGAATCGCCTGAGCCAATCAAACACTCGCGCCAGAGACAAAGCTTCATTGCTGCAGGCATCACACAGAAGCTGCAATGTCTCTGTGACTGTCTTGCCCAGCTTCACACAAAATTTGATGTTAACTCACTGTTCAAATTGAACGTTCACTCTTCTCAGAGCACAAATCTGCAACTGACAATGACACGAGTTTTCCGCTAGGCCCTGCCACCTAGCGGAGGTCAAGTGAACTAACGTCAATAACACAGGCGAGCCGTAATATGCCCCGTATTTAGAACACCTTTTCTTGGAGTTGCCATCATTTGCCTAAGCCAATACATTAAATCAGTCCGGAACTTTATGGACAAAGGTTGTATTACTAACACATAAACAGCATCCAGTTATCAGTTCATTAATGCTGAAAGTTTATATCAATTCGCCTACCTTTTGGTGGTGATATTGTGAAGAGGTCCAAATGCCAGAGCAATCACAGTACAGGTAAGACAAATGACATTGTATGGCATGCTAAAGTCTGGTGTGGGCATTGTAATAATCAGCGTTTCTGTCCTGAGCTGAACCAAATAACCATCTCGTGACGCATTGAAACTGTAACCCAACACAAACAGAAATGAAGAACTCAACTTTTTTGTTAAATTACAGGAAAGTCATTAAGTGAGGCCCATACAGTCTCCTATCCAGTGGGTACTGTGGGAGCTTTACTCAGAGGTAAATCCAATGAGACATGAACCTAATTACTCACCTCCATCCACTGCCATGTTTAAGAATATGTGGAGCTATACTTCCACTCCCTCATACATCCTTAGGGCATGATGCTTAATTAATTAAGTATATGGACAACTTTGCCGGTCATGGTAGCCGAGCGGTCTAAGGCATGCACTGTCTTCGCTCGCTCGGAAGCCGGGATCGTGGGTTCAAATCCCACTCAGGGCATGGATGTTCGTGTGCGTTTTTCTGTGTTTGTCTACAGGTAGAGGCCTTGCGATGAGCTGATCACTCACCCAAGGAGTCCTACCGTATGTGTAAGATCTAGAAAAAACGAAGTGAACGGAGTTCATGGAGGTAGGCCTAGGCCCACTGGGGCTGTAGTGCCAAGGAATTATATGGACGTTATTTTTACTGCAAATTAGTGAAAATAAGGTAGGTAATTTTAACCTTCCGGAAGACAGTATCAATGCCTCAACTCCACAGCCAGTTCCACCAACCCTTTCCATGCTAATTTAGTTTGTTTAATTTTGAATAAAGAAGTACCTATGTCTGTAATCTAACCCATTGTAACCAAATCTAACTTATCAACTGACATATATTCTGTACCCCACAAAAAGGGTTAAGCTACACTCTTACATGTAAAGACACGTTACACCTAGGCTTAAGTAACATGCCTTGAAAGTGCGTGGAGGTGCAGTGGAACCCATTTAATGTTTCACGATTAACCAGTCAAGTGGTTATGATGCCTATAGACATCATGCGGTACTGTGTATCATAATGGCCATGATGTCTACAGACGTCACACATGTTTCTAACTACTCCGTTGCAGACAAAATGCCAGTCACCAATGGAAACTGGTACATTGTACTTGCAAGATGTTGTAGCTACTTCAGTGTGACGGAAAGTTGTTGATTGCTTGATAGCTGTCCTGAGTTCAAGTTCTTCCGACTAAACATTATGGCAGGTCCTAGCAAGAAGATGCATGTAAGTGATGAGGTGTTTTACGAACTGTTACAAGAGGATGAATACAGTGGTATTTCAGAGAGTGATTATAGTAGTAATAGTGAAATAAATGTGAAAATTTCGTTATGTGGGGAACAAAGTGTCAGCTCTGATGAAGCAGAAAATGTCAGCAATAACAGTAGCATGCAACCTGATGTATGGACAAATTCAGGTTCTGATAGACAACAGTTTCCATTTACTGGCAAGCCTGGCACAAATATTGATTTAGAAGACCCCAGCGACCCCCTGGAATATTCTGAGTTGCTCTGTATGCCAGACATTATAGAAGTAATAGCCCAGAAATTTTTAGGAAACACATCTAATCTAAATCTAAGATCTAGGACCCATTGCTAGGCAGGTTTTGAAAACTACATAATTATAAAATATTCACAGTATCTGTCACTTGAGTTGCAGCAATGTTTCTGGTGATATGATGTTTTAGTGATGACTTCATAGTCTGTAAAAGATAACAATCTTCCAGTGATGTCTGGAAGAACAGTTCAGTTCAGTTCAGAACAGTGCAAAGGAAGTACAACTTTTAAGTCCACACCACAATAAGAAACTCTGTTTATCACTGAGACATACACAGTGTTGCTAGACAGATTTGTCAGGCGACTATTATGATCGCGTTTAGGCACAATAGATCACTGTGGTTGTGGTGCAAGGGCCAAGAAGGCCCACCCCCCATAAGAGGGTCATACTGAAAGTCATGAGTAAAAATTTTTTGTAAAGTAACTTGCTTTATTATTGACAAACCAAATACACCACCTCAATCTACACATCTTTCTTTATTTTTTCATATAATCGCCACTTCTTTGTACACATTTCTCCCAGCGTTCTGGGAGTTTGAAAATTCCCCTTCTGTAAAATTCCGTTCCAGCCATCCGAAGACACTGACACACTGCTTTCTGAATTGCCTCCCTTGTCTCAAAACGCTGTCCACGCAGCTGATCCTTCACAAATCTGAAAATATGGTAGTCAGATGGTGCCAGATCAGGGCTATAGGAGGGGTGTGGAAGAACTTCCCACCCCATCTTTGCAATTGCTTCCAATGTGAAGCGAGCGGCGTGGGAGCGAGCGCTGTCATGCAGGATGATGATGTTTCGTCCCGGACGTTTATCATGCAATGCACGACAGAGCTTGTGCAGCATCTGGACATAATGAGCTGCATTGATGGTTTGCCCAGGTTCCAGGAATTCGGCCAGAATAAACCCCTCTGCATCCCAGAAGACTGTGCCCATCACCTTTGCAGCTGATGGCACTGTCTTTGCCTTCTTTCTTGATGGAGAATGCAAATGGTGCCATTCCATACTCTGCCGTTTCGTTTCAGGCTCGAAATGGTGAAACCAGCTTTTGTCACCTGTCACAATACAGAGCAAAAAATCATCGCCCTCATGTCGATATCTCTGCAACAGTTCTGAGGTGATGGCTTTTCGCTGACCTTTGTGGTCTTCGGTCAATAACCGCGGGACCCGACGACCACAAACTTTCATATAGCCCAAGCTTTCAATCCTCTCCTGTACTGCACTGTGCCCTATTCCAAGTTTTTGGGCTATTGTGTCCACAGTCACACACCTGTCATCTTGAATGATCTCATCCACTCTTTCCTTGTTGCGTTCAGTTGAGGCTCTTCGAGGACGACCGCTCTGAGGCTCATCTTCAATGCTGGTGTTCCCATCTTTAACAAATTCAGGACCAGAGGGGCCAATTGGCCCTCTATGTTCCTATAGCGTTGTGGACTGGGCGGGCCAATTGGCCCTTTTCTGACGCGCTATGTTGCAACCGACTGTGTGGCCACGTTGCATCATAACTGCTGCTTAGTTGACCTCGGGAATGTTTGCTAGCTTAGCCAGTAACATGATCACGCTCATTTCCTGTCACACCCTAAAGAAAAACAACTGGTCTGCAATGTGTTAAACTGTTTCACCCATCTTAGAACACTGCTCGCACCCATGCACGCACTTCCATAAGCACGATGAAGTCTTTGGTGAATTTCTGCAGCAAGGATTTCCTCTTTCACAAGAAATTTGATGACAGCATGCTGGTGAAACGACATATCGTTGTCGCCCATTTTGTTAGGAGTGATACTGGTCATGTGATGCAAGCTATTGACATCACAAGACACTCAAGGTTAACACAACAGCTGGTTCCACCTATCACCATACTCTCTTTCATCTGCTGTTCCCAGGTTGCATGCAAAAAAAGTTGCTCATGACTTTTGGTATGACCTACGTACATACATTCATTCATTCATTCATTCATTCATTCATGATCACGTTTCACTTCTAAACACCAGGCGCCAGTCAACTTGCATACTGAATGTGCATGACTCAGGCATATGTGTGAGATCATGTAGTCTGAATGGAAATCAAGGTCAGTTGCAGACTTTTTGAGAACAGAACCAAAAGTACTAAAAAATATATGCAAACTTAAATGCAATGGCTATAGAAATGAAAACATAGGTAAGTGAAGTCTGATAACTGGTCCTTCAGAGGCTTTTTGCTCCATATTTCTATATTGACACATGATTGAGATATTGCATTTTAAAAAGGGACAAAAATTATAAAATTAAACACCACAGTGACTAATTTAAATGTCTGGGGGAATTTAATGTGCCACCATGGGAGACATAGGAACATAGAAAAGAAGAGCCTGGCTGGTTAAAAGTCTTCATTTAACACTCAATTTCATCAATTCTAGGTGAAGAACCTAAGTGTTAAAGTTTCTCAATTTAAGACTCCCCTCGGTTCACTTTCTGTATCCACAGCTCTCCAAAGAACCCTTAATTGCTGTATCACTACGTGGAAGTATATGCTAAGACATAAGTTCTGAGATTTTCATGGCAGTGACTGTTCATATTCTAGTCTTTTAGGTTGAGACACCATGTAGCCTTGTATACAGATACTGATGTTTCACAAGGATATGTTTCCTGCATGCCAGGCATTTCCTGAACCTACACATTTTAGTTGTGAAGACAGGGGCTGTATGTTTCTCTGAAAGATCAGTATTACCCTGTAAGACTACACACAGTGTTACAACCCTGAAATCCAGAATATGAATGCTCAAAATATCCTTGACCTTGGCACCATTTAAGAGAAGAGTGATCAGTTTCACATACCAGTCACTTTATGTGAGGACAGACCTACTTGGATGTGTTCAACAAAGGCCAGAAGGAAAAAGGGGAACTGATAGACCTAAACTGAGATGGGAGATAGCGCGGACCAGGATATCTAGCTGCTAGGACAGAGGAACTGGAGAAGCCTGGTATTAAATGGGGAAGCGTGAAAAAAGTTCTTGAAGAAGGCCAGGGCCCACATAGGGCTGTGGAGGTCAATGATAATAGTACAGAAACTCTTCTGGGCATGGTGGTATACAAATCCTATAGAATGTCATACCCTGGCTATCACATCATCCTTTGGATAAGCTTCTACAGGTTATTTTGTCCTTCAGAACATGTTTTACCTCCTACCTGCATCAATTCACTTGGAATTTGATCAATACATGGAAGTTCATACTTTCTCAGGTTTTCAAATAATTTTCTTGCCTATTTGAAAATACTCTAAGAACATTATGATTATCATCTTTTACAAAGTTATTTCTAGGTAACTAATTCATGACATATGTCTACAAACACAAACTACCATTACAAATTATTTTCAAGAACACTATTTTGTGGAACGTGATGCTATACAGACCGGCAGAATTTACCAATGTTTTGACTCTGAGGACAGAGGGAAACATCCGAAACATCAGTAAACTTCTACCAGACTAAATGACGTTACATTCCAGGCAACAATTTTCTTCATACTCACTGAAACAAGAAACCTGAATTCATATAATGGATTTTCATTAAGCTTGGAATCACAAATCCTTATCAAAATTTAACAGAGTATATGACAGTTTCTTATGAAGACCTATTAAATTTGTTTTCAAATATATTTGAATAAAGAGTGCCTACAATAAAAATGTCACAGATAAAACACTTATCTGTGAATGTGAATCATATTCTCTTACATACAGTTTCATTACATTGTACATAATTGTTATCAAAGATTAAAAGTTACTGAGTAAAAACTTGACATTTCAGAGCACATATCACTTCCATCTTCTGGGTCAAAAGAAAGCCAAGAAAGAAGCATGCAGTTTGGAGAAAACCTGATGTTTTGAAGGATCACACTGCCTCCATCCTCAAGGGTGAAGAGCAAACCATGCAAGAAACTAGCAGCAGCAGCTGCGGAAACATCTGGCTTTCTCTGAGATACATAGTTCTGAGCCATGTATTGGCTCCGGTATGACCTCATGGGCTTCCAGCCCCTTGATGGAGGTTCTTAAACTTATCCCCCACCCCCTCCCCATGTGGGACTGGGTCACGTGGTGTTGCCCTCTCCCCTCCTTTCTACCCCTGGGAGCCTTGCTTGGAAGTTAATTCGAGTTCGGAAGACAGTTCTGGTTATGGATCCATAGGGCCTTGCTCGCGGCGCCGAGCCAGCTGGAGTGCTTGTCAAATTCCTGTTCGGCTGGGAGTCCAAAATTGGTTTCGGCAAGTAGCGGGCTGGTTCGCGGCTGGCAAGATCGCCGCGGTCACCTGTCGTTGGGTTTATAGTACGGCAGCGACTCGTACCAGTTTAGTTAAACCTGTGTTTATAATTTATATCATGTATTTGGTTTAGACTCAGCCTGTGGCCCGGCTAGAAGGTAGTAGTTATGTTTTCATGCAACCAAGGCAAATTGTTGCTCCAGTAAATATGGGCCATTCTGCCCGAGTTAGATGCCGCTGTGAGCGAGCATGTAAATGTGCAATTAGTTGAGTTGTTCTGTTTAATTTCTTGGGCTCATTCGCTGTAACAATGATGAATTCTTGTCTTTGGTTATGTGTTAGTTGTGTTTATTAAATTCTGTTATTTTTTATTATATTGATTGCCATCATTTGTAACTAGATTTACCTCGCTGCTAGCTTGGATCCCTTACTCTAACTTAGGGAGTGTGCGAGCACAGCATGGGAGCCATATGACGGAGCACCGTTTCCCCCTCCGATTGAGGAAGGGTAGACGGAGCCGAAAGATGCCAAAGAGTGACGGTGCTGTGGCAGCAGACCGTAAGAGGGTACAGATGGCACAGTTTCAAAACCCTGAAGACTGTACAATTTACTTTACTATGTATGAACCAACTGATCAGTACCTTGAGGTAATAGTGCTGCCATCCTGTGGGAGGCCTGTATAGTTTCTGCCAACCGGCAGAAGAGATGTGATGACAGCTGCACCAATGTAGAAACCATGATTAGCATCAGGAGGATATTCTTGCCACTTCAGGAACACATAATCAAATTCAAGAGATATCTCAGTTATGGATCTTGCAGGAAGTCTCAAAGCAACCTCAAGGTAGTAGGGTCGAGCTCGTGCTTTTCCAGGTATGAACCGCTTCAACACTGAACACAGAAAGACACAAACAGTGGTAACTAGCTAACTCCACAGAGCAGAGCCCTACACAGAAATCTGATATTCATCCAGCTCATCAAGAAAACTCTACCACCTTTAAGGACATCTGAAAGCTCATTAATGTTTCCATAAAAACCCACCAATGACCCTAATATGAACTAATTCAATTGGTCCATATCCTCAAACCCTGCTTCTTTCAGATCCATTTAATGCTTTCCTCACATTGACTGTCTCTTGACTAGTCTTCTCCCTTCACATTTTCCAACTACAATTCTGCTTATTTCTCATCTTTCCTACGTGAGCTATGATGTCCTACTCATCTCTTCATCCTTGAATTCACTACCTTAATATTTGGTGGAACATACAAATTATTAATCTTCTCGTCATGCAATTTTCTTCCATCCTCCTGTTACTTAAATAAGATCTAAAAGTTTGTAACGATAGCACATTAATACAAATACTATGTCCCTGGACATTATCCATTGTCCTCTTTTTATTTAAAAAACAACGTTTCATAGATAGCATAGGTTTTACCTGAAGATGGACACAGAATAAAAACAGGATGATGCATAATGTCCAAAAATATAATATTTGTACTCCTGTCACTTCCTTGTAGGTCAAGTACTCTTCTTACAACTTCATCCTCAACATCTAACACCCTCAGCCCATTTCTCCATTAGCAACAGATATCAAGTTTCACACCAATTTACAATAGCAGGCAATATTGCACTTCAGTGTAGTTTGATGGGAGTTCACCAGTGTTCCAGAAGGACATAGTGCTTTCATCCTCACAGCTGAAGAGTAAACCAAGCAAGAGACCCCGCGAACATGAAGGCAGTATGCTACTCCAGAACACTGGCAAATATCTACTGAAATACGTATATGGCGTTAAAACCCAGAAGATCATACTCTTCGTAGCCACTGGTGCCAGAACGTCCAATCCAGCATGTAATATTAGTTTTGTGTATACAGAGTATTCAGATGAAAGGTATCCAAAATAAAAAATTTATATCTTGGAAACTGTCATACATGTATCCAGTTTATGTCATCAGAAAGGAAAACTCAAGAAGTTTTTTCATGCCTGGCTTATGCACATGTGCCAGCTGGTGACCTCTGATGAGCTCAGTAATGATGTCATGTCTACACCACAGGAACAGCTTCAATGCATGTTGAGGCTAGCAGAGTTTCAATCTCTTACGGCTGTCCAGCATCATTTTTGAACACAATATGGACGTCAACCTCCTATACAGAAAAGCATTCGGTTCTGGAACAACAAACTGAGGACTAGAGGTAGTCTGCTGCGTATAAAATCTCCTGGAAAGGCACGGATCTCTGAAGAAAAAGTCCATCACATTAGAGAGTCATTCCAGTGAAGTCCGAGCAAATCGATTTGTACTGCTTGCTTGCAGTTAAAAATTCCATGTGCGTGATGTGCTATACAAAAGGCTCTGCCTAAGAGTGTACAAGATTCATATGATCCATGCATTAAAACCGAGTGACCAAGTAGCACACACAAACTTCACTGTGAACGTGCTAGGAAGAACTTATGTGTCACCTCAGTTCCTCCACCAAATGTGCTTCTCGGATGAGGCAAGGTTCCATGTCAAAGGAGTTGTAAGCAGGTACATACAACTGCAGGTTTTGGGGCTGTCAAAATCCACATGTCACACATGAGTCGGGGAGAGGCAGCCCGAAAATGAACGCATGGGTCAGCTTAATGCATGACAAGTTTATTGGACAATTTTCTTTTCAGAAGACTGTGACTGGACATTCATACTTGGACATGCTGGAGTTGTATGCGCTGCCCCAACTACCACCTCAAACTATCCTCCAACAAGATGGGGCACCACTATATTTCTGCCACCATGTTAGGAATCACATGGACAGAGTGATGGCTGGAAGATGGATCAGAAGAGGTGGACCTATCGTTTGGCCTCCTAGCTTGCTAGATTTAACCCCACTGGATATTTTATTGTGGGGTTATGTGAAAAACACTGTCTACCAGGTTAAGATCAATGACCTTCAACACCTGAAAGCCCACATAAGGGCCACTGTGGCTACAGTAACACCAAATATACTTCAAGCTATGTGGAATGATTTCAAATATCATCTGGATATTTGTCGTGCCACCAAGGAAGCCCACATTGAAATTTACTGAGAAAGTTATATACTCAGAAAAACTTTGATAGTTTCCCTTTGTAAAGGTGTAAACCAAAAACATGTGCAATAAATGCTTTCTGAGATATAATTATTTTATTTTGGATACCTTTCATCCACACACCCTGTACTGTGACATGTAGACCCATTGCCAAATAACAGCTGTGTGAACACGTGACAGTACAATAGCAACTGCTATGGAATAGCTCTGTGGACATGTTTCCTCAGCAACAAGAGAACACGCAATAATGGAAGAAACTTTTTCTGTGCAGTCCATGCTGGGACTATATAATGAGGACTAGCAGTTCAGTTGAGAGTTGAAGTTGTGAGAAGTGAGACGCTGGTAGCTCAGACAGGTCAGGAACCCAGAGGAAGAGGAACATCCACCACTGAAAGCCACTACCAAACAACGACTAGCAAAGACTCAGAGGACTTTATGTGTGCTGTAGTTAAAGTGCTCTTTGGAGGGTGTAACTAGATAAGACTGTCATAGTTACTTGTAGTTATAAGGATAAGTACCCAATAAATCAGTTACCAATCCAAACCCCGTCTACAGTCACACACAATCATGTGATAATATTAATGTTTTGGCTGTTAGTCAATGCATGACAAGATAAGAAATTCTGAAATGTAGAGCAGCAAGCATCCTTTCCTGTCTTAACACAAACAGCCCCATCATAGTCCATATGCACCACACATAAGCCTCTGGCTTGCCGTGCTGTTCCTATGTAATGTCATTATCAGTTATGGATAGGACTGCCACACAGCGGTGAGACATACCCACGCTTCAGCTGAGACTGTAATCTTGACTTTTGGGAAAAACAAATTTCCATCAATCAAGGCAAGTATATACAGTGGAGACATAACTTACAATGCAAGAGTGGATCAATGATGGGGTTACCTCTGGAAACTGTACCTACAGATTTGAATTTCTGAAGGTTCCACACATTTGCTGCATTTGAAATCATTCAGATTAATGTATTGTAACATGTTTCGTTACTGAAGACGCCGTTCAGATTGTTAATTGGTTTATTTAACAACCTACAAGTATCGGCTACAATTAATTACAACACAGTTGCAGGATTTCACACTTTATAACCCTATTCGCAATAATCTGTTCACTCTATCTTCAGTAGTCTACACGTATTCACAGTACGGGAGCTATATAAGTGTCACTGTATTACACACTCCCAATTATTACTCAGTTATCACGAACTATCACTGATTATCACACATGTCAGGTTCTTCTTTCCACGACGGCTGCTATATTCCAACTCGCTTTGTAGGCTGCTGCCTTGAGAACTCACTTCGGTGGCTGATACACTTTTAACTCGTTCACTGCTGACTGGAGAACTGTCTTCGGCGGCGGCTATACTTTTAACTGCCTTCGGCGGCTGTGTAGTTCCCTTATATAGTTGCAATGCTTGCCTGTTACGTAGCAATGCTGTTGGGAGTTGTTTATAGGTACGTAGCAATTGCGGTGTTGTGTGTTATGTCACCGCGGGGAGAGGGGCGGGGTGTTGACTTGCCTATTACCATAGTAACGACAGCGCTACGATGCCGCCATGTACTGCTGGGGACGGAGGGGTGTCCTCCATTGCGCAACACGTCACAGTATTAACATAAGAAAAGATTACAAAATGAATATGGGAAGAATTCAGTGGTCAGCTTCACACTCTGGCTGCTTTACCCTGGGGAAAGAGCTCCCAGTACCCACTGGACAGGAGACAGGGTGGGCCCCAGTCTGGATGATGTGGAGAACAGAAAATTCTTGACCCTACCAGGATTTGAACTCTGACTGCTCAGTTGTCCAGCGCATAGCCAGTCATTATACTGACTCAGCTATCCTGGCTCCCATATAACATGTAAGTAAGATACATAAAACAGACCAATTGTCTTTTTCATTATATAATGTGCACACAGGAAATATATTGTGACATGTTGAGCTATGGATGACGCCCCCCCCCCTGCCAGCCGTGATGCGCCGAGCGAAGCCGAAGTTAGCCAAGTCCTAGCATCCTGGTCGCTATGCAACGCGAGTCAACAGCAATGACGTCACCAAGGGTACCGCGGGTTGCTAGGCAGCGCGGGTAAACAGGATTGCGAGAGACGACGGTAGTAACAGCGGTTACTACCACTAGCGTTGCTAGCAACACAGCGCCAGGCAACAAGGGTGCTTATTACATGGCTGTTTTCTGTATTGTCCGATCGAGGCTACATGAGGAGCAGTGAAGGCTATTCAGAGTGAGTCCTTGAGCTACCTCCGAGTTAGTTCCGAGTTAGCCAGCAACCAGTCAGTTGTATTGTGGCATTTGGAGTGTAGTATTTGTGATACTGCAGATAGCAGTAGTTCTAAAACTGTCAATTGTGTGATTGTAAGTGCGAATGTGAAATAAAATTCGCTATATCAAATACGGCGTGAAGTTATTTGTCGCGTTATACACCCAATATGTGACAATATGTATATCATACATTTGAGGCGCATTCAGATATTTAATCTTTGTGTTTTGACCATTTAGTTTTTACTGTCACAATTTACCTTCTGCTTCTTATGCAGATAAAATGCTGCCTGAAAGTCTGCAGTAAACAAAGAACCTGACTCATGTTTAATGAACTCAGTGTCTCACCTATGCAAGGACAGTCGTGAGCAGTAAAGAGTTCTGATATAGCAACCAGGCACTTCAGGATTCACAGCAGAACTGATGCTACTGGAATAATCCAAAGCCATGTATTCTAACAACAATGTCACAAGATAAACTGAAGATCCTGGGTTTAATTACTGAATAAAACTTCCGTAATGAAATATGAAAACAGTAACCCAAAGACAATTCCTTTCAAACAATCACACTAAAACTGGTGGTGGCTAACATAAATACGCTAAAAATCAAAGACATTTCAATTTACATCATCGAAGTAGAATAAATGAGCGATGAAAAGAACTGAAAATGAAAGATGTTTCACTTCAGAATAGACAGACAGCTGTAAGTACACACTGTGACTCTCTGGCCATCATCTTTAGTTTAGATCATAAACTGCTGTGAAGTTAATGAACAGGATGGCCATGGCTTCACTCCTATTGCAACTCCAATGTACTCTCTTCAGTGGAGGAGCAGAGAGCAAGATACTGCCTTTGGGTCTTCACATAAGGTCCATTACTTCTTTCCAATTTTAACCAAAATAGAAAGACTACTTAAACCTCCCCAATATAAACTGAAACAAAATTGTCTGGTGGGAGCCAAGCTTGACCACCTCTGTGGTCTAGTGGTCAGCATTCCTGGCTACAGATCTAGAGGTCCGGGTTCGATTCCTGGTGCTACCAGAATTTTTCTGAGAAGTAGTGGGTCTGGGACGGAGTCCACTCAGCCTCCTGATGATAACTGAGGAGCTATTTCAAGGAAATAGCGGCTTCGGTCAAGAAAACCGAAATTAACGGCCGTGGGGATCCGTTGCGCTGACCACGCGACACCCTCTATCTGCTAAAGTTGGCACTAAACTTCTCAGTCGGTATAGTTCGCTTGCGGACTAAAATCATGGAGAAGGAGCCAAGCTCTTTCATTCAGATGGATGGGCAGAGACAGACATGACAAAGGTAATGTGCTTTTTGCAATTTATGTGAACATGCTTCAAAAGATGGAGTGAGTTAATATTAAGGGAAGAAACAAAGTTTTTCCAGTTGCTGGACTTAATTTTTCACCTGTTACAGATGACAAATTATTTGTTGAACCCTGCAAATAACTGTTACATATATTTGCAACATTGCCATGTTTATTAATTATTTTATAAATACAACAGTTTAATGCAAGTAATAAATTAAAACACCAAATTTTAGCAACCCTCTTTCTCGAGGAAAATATATTTTGGACAATTTTAAAACTTACACGGTTTGATTTCTTTTCCATTTGCAACAATCTTGAGGGTATGAAGATACAATGGTATAAACCATGGAATGTTTTCCAAATATACAACATCCAGTGCTTGCCAGTGTCCATTGTGTAGTTTGGTGACAATTCCTCCACGTTCCTGGCCATAGCCTGGTAACATAAAAGTCCAGTAATTACGAGTACTTGCATGGTATAAATACATCTCTCAAATTACATCTGTTGAATTAACAGATTTTACTCTTCAGTCACCAGGAGAGAGAGTGTCTAAATAAAATCGGGTAGTTTCACATGGAATTCAATATTGATAATGGAGACATTTATACTGATACTGAACTGTTAGGTTCTCCTTAAATAGCTCCAATACCCAATTAAATTGAGCTGTATATTACCTTTACTTAAATTAAAAACTTCTGTACCTAAATTAAAACAAGCTATTGCTAAGTAAAACTACTTAAATTAATTAAATAACAGAACTCAGTCTTAAACACTGCACATTATTTTTATTTACATAACACCATGGTTATGTGTATCATATAATGTACTTCCTTGATTCTAAGACATTTCTTTTTGTTTTTGTTTGTTCTCTTCATATTTTACAATTTCTGAAATCAGGGTGTGTTTTACATTTGACGGTTTCTAACAATCATCAAAAAATTACATTATATGACCACAGTGCAAAGAAAATCTCCATGTCCATAACACCAGTCATGGAATAATAAACAAAAAGATAGCAACAAAGGAGATTCTGAAAGTATTTCTGCATATTTCTATTAAAGTCATTACATGCGACATTATATAAAACACCTGATGGGGCTTGGAGGCTGGAAATGCTAAATTAAAATATTATCCAAAACATTGTGATGAAGAGAGATCAGGCACTGTTCACTTTTACACCTGTGTTCATTACTGCATCTCAAGTCGATAGCATCGTTTTTCTGGAAAATCTATTACTAAATCTGGGGTGTCTTAAAATTGACGGCCATCTTTGAATTGAACAAATATGGCATTTATTTCTTTCCAGTACTTTAATGAAACATCTTACCAGGTTTTCTCAAATGGAGGAAGCTATGGGTTTTCAATATTTTTTTTTCTGGGAGAGGGAGTTATTTTCTGCTACCAAGAAATTATGTGTTGTGCCTATATAACAGATCCAAGTTTGTGGCAAGATTTTGTTAATTTTCTGCATTATCATGGAAAAATATAGTACAATAATATCCTGCAACCCCATATAATGCTCTTTATTCTCATATAAGGTGATGCCACTGCATTAACTGTTGTCATGGTCAAAGAAGTAACAATGTTTACCCACCCAACTACTGAGAGTTGATTAGTCACTTCAACTCTATGTAAGGTTTCTGCTTGTTCTTGCCGTTTTGTATTCCCATACATGAAGCCAATCTTTATGCATTATTCATGTCTTGCATATAATTCTAAATAAATTAACAATTTTAACTATATTTAGGGATTTAAATTTATCGTATAATTGTAATAAATTACAATTTTATGAACACATTCCATCATTACTACATTAAAATGTTTCAGAAGGTGCTCATGATCCCAGAAACACATCCCAGCATTAAATGTGGTATTACTGTAGAGCAGAAAGCTGTCAATACTGGATATTCACATTTACAATGTTAACAGCGTACAACTTTGACCCTGCCATCAATCAGTATAAGGTAAGATCTAAAAGTCTGTGACAATAGTATATTAATAATAATTATTGTTTCTGGACATTACCCACTGTTTTGTTTTTTATCTAAAAACAATATTTCGGAGACTGGATTCCGTCTCCATCTTCATGTAAAAATCTACTCAGTTGGACCCAATCAACAGAGCTATTTACTATCTCCAAACTAGCTCTATCAATCAGGCCCAACTGAGAAGGTTTTTACCTGAAGACAGAGACAGAATCCAGCCTCCAACACGTTGTGTTTGAAATAAAAAACAGGATGATGGATAATGTCCAAAAACACAATAACTGTTTAAGTATAAGGACTTATGTAAGTAAAGTAAAGCTATCCCTGTAACAGGCCGTGAAGGCCCATAGGGTTGTGAGACGTTAAGGGTCCCACATTACCTTGACAATTGGCTCAGAGATGGCGGTAAGGTTGTCAGCCTTATGCGCCGGCCATGCTTCACTCCCCAGGAAAATCATTTAATTCCTGGTATTCATTTCTGTTAGAGGCTGAGTAAACCCCAGGGCCTAGTGCGGCCGGGAGGATTAGCTCAATTGAAAAAAATCCAATGACCTCATCGGGACTTGAACCCGCGACCTTCCGGCTTGTAGCACAGTACCTTAACCACTATGCTACCGATAAGGACTTATGTAACATTTAAAAATGGTGAGGAAACTGGAATTTTCATACAAGACTCCATACCATGCCTGAAATTGTTACATATTCATGCTGAAATGACCTACCAATAATGTATCTATTAGCAAATAATACTGGTGGAATGTTAACTCCATAAACTCGCGATGAACTATAAACTGCTGCAATATTGAACATGCCATCAATGTCCAGTGCCTTGATATCATAAACAGCAAACTTGCTCTTGTGGCCACCACGAGTACTGGTAATTACTGCTGGTGGAGTTGGAGTCAACTGAAAATGAGCTCCTGTCTGAAACACACGTTAACATATAACGGACACAACTGAATAATAATCCTCTCAAAAAATAAGTCTGTGATTTTGTAGGTTATAATTTACTGATGCACTCTTTTTGTGTTAATTCATGAGGTAAGTTGTGTGTGAAGCAGCACACCCTTGAGATGTGCACTTTTTCCTTAAAATGTCTAATTTGCTAGTCTACTGCATTTCAAATGTCAGAATTAGAGGAGAGGTGACCAACCACAATGTGAGAAATACATTCTTACAAGTTAAAGTAACAAATATAATTACAGATAACAAACATAAATGCAGAAAGCAATAACATACAAAATTATCCTCAAATGGTTATAGAAGGTGAATTACACAGAGTCTGTCACAATTCATGGGCACATTATTCAGTGATTTTGAGTAACTATATACAGTAAAACCTGTCTTCAACGGAATCTCAAGGGTCTAGAAGACATTTCTGCTGAAGCCAAGTTTCCATTCAATCAAGGTATATTAAACCAGGACATGCATGTATTGGAGACAAAATAAAACACCATACTCATTAATTTATTCACACTATATTCAATGAACACATGCAAACATTACATTGAACAGGAAAAAATTGCAGTATTCACTTTTTATAATTTTACCAGAACTCAAGCAGAGTTTTTTAAGAAATTACACTAAGCATGTCTGAATCATTCTGTTGTATCGCAAATTGCTAGAGTCACTTTAAACTTTTGACAGCATCTTGATAAGTCTTCACTCTAAACTTTTCTTCCTCTATCGTAATCTCATTTTCTTCTTCTTCTGCTTCTTCCTCTTCCTCCTCCTCTCGTCTTTTTCGACTTTCTCTAAAACTCTGAACTAACGCATCTATATCCATTGTGTCCGGTTCTGTTTGCATATCTCTGTCTGTGTTTATGTAGTCCTCATCATTGCAGCTACTGAAAGGAGCTTTATTCATGCAATTTTGTAAGCCGTGCTCATCATTCTCATTTTCTACACTAGCAGTAACTTCACCCGTAACAGACAATTTATCTCGCTTGACTGTAAGAATCATTTTTACTCTTGTGTTAAGATCAAGTACAACTCTCGTCTTTGTAGCTACGATGACAACTTCTAAAGTAAAAATGTAGGCCTAGCAGCCTTTACTGAGTAAAATTTCCAGAAAGGACAAACAGTTCAGTTGAATTTCAGTGCAGATAGTGCAGTACCGCTAACAAAATTCTGTAGAATGTATAGGATTCCTAAAATTCTTCTAAATGATGCATTCCGGAAAACTGGAAATTTTCTGTATAAAGGCTTATTTTGATTTCTGTTTCTGTGTTAGACAGTTTGCATTTAATCCAGAACATTTAACTTCTATTTCAGACCCAAAGTCATGGGACCTGAAAATATTTCTGTTTAATAAATAGTCTGTGTAAAGCAGGTTTAACTGTGTGTGTGTTTCTATATACTAGGTGGTTCAAATATGACCGGGACTGATTTAAAAAAAAAAGAAACATAATTGCTAAACACTTACTTGCACATGTCAGTCTTCAACGTACTCCCCTCCGGAGTCAACACATTTTTTCCAACTTTCTGGAACCATCCTGATCCCCCCCCCCCAAAAAAAGACTTGTGGTTGGCGGCGTATCCACTCCCGAACAGTCTGGATGACGGTGTCGTTGTCCACAAGCCACATGCCTTGCAAGTCTGATTTGAGCCTTCCGAACAGGTAGAGGGGCCAAATCGGGACTGTATGGCGGATGTGTCAGAAGGTTCCATTTCAATTTCCAAAGAGTTTCCATTGTTGTTTTGGCCGTATGGGGGTGTGCATTGTCTTGAAGGAAGGCTACCCACTTTCCACCTGTCTTCCGCTTGGATTGGATCTTACTCCAAGTTCCTTGATAGTGATGCGCCTATTCTCATGAATAAGCACGTCTGCACGATCAATGTTCGGCTCGGTGATGGATGTTTGCGGCCAACGATCATGCAGTTCATTCTCCACGCGCTCTCTGCCCTCTCTGAAGCACTTACACCACTCAAACACATGGGTCCGTGAGAGACACTCTTCCCCATACTGTTGTTGGAGTCTGTGGTGAATTTCAGTGGACTGGACGTTTTCTCCAACGAGGAATTTGATCACAATGTGTTGTTCCATGCTCCGCGGTACCTTCTGTTCTCTCATCACTCTAGCAACTTCCAGACAGGACTGAACAGGTTCTAACCCTAACAGGAGGGGGGGTGGAGGTTGTGGCTTCACTCTCTCAACATCGCACAGCTGCTGTGCAGTGCGGCTTATTTACAAAAAAATCAGTCCCGGTCATATATATAAATTTTCACGTGTTGGGTGTGTGTCACGCGACAAATAACTTCTCCTGTTGTCATTTCCATTCACTCGATACAACCCAATAACAATGGACTTCACCTCATACTGGATACTAGTAGCTGGCTCAATCAAAGTAAAAGTCACACAGCGACTGACGACCTGCCAGTCAGTAAGTCTTGGTGTCGAGCACCCTCCTGGGGCTCATGACCAGATATTTATTACCGTTTGACAGTTATGGTCTTATTACTCACTACTCAATCCTTATGTAGCTTCCACACTGACAACACAGAAAACAGTTATATGATAGTTACCACTGTTGCGTGATGTTGTGTTTACAGGCGTTGCTGGGGAACGCTGCCACACATTCCTTGGGTCGCAGATTTCCTGAAGATGTTCTTTTGCGCCATGCCACCACTGTTGCATGGCGGGACACCTTCCTGCTAGTTTTCTTCGGCTGTGCCACTTCCACACGGTGGCTCACCCCTCTGCAGGCAATGGCCATACTTCTTCGGCACCCATCCTTTCCCTGGGTTCATTTCTTCATTTTTTGCTGGTTTTTGTCCCTACGCCTTTTCTTCTTCGGTGCTCCGACCTGCATTACTTCGGTGTCTTTTATGGGGACTTCTTGTTGTTAGGCCACCTCAGGTTTCCTGTCCACTGAGGTCGGCTCTTCTTCTTCTAGACGTTCCTCAATCTCTTGGCAGGCCATCATCTCTTCGTCCATTTTGGCCACCATCTCCTTGTGGCTGGTGCCCATATTTTCTTCCATGGCTTTCATCCTTGCTTTGGTCACTTCTGTCGTTGCTTGTGTAGCTCTTGTTTCTGCATCCATCTTTTCTTGCCAGGCACTCACCTCTTTCAGCAGGAGTTCCATCATCTGCTGTGTGTCCATCTTTGGCTTTCCCTGTAGTCTTAGTCCAATTTTAGGTCTTAGATTGAGGTGTGTTCATGTTCGTAAACCAATTCTGACACCAAACTGTCACGTGTTGGGTGTGTGTCATGTGACAAATAACCTCACCTGCAGTCATTTCCATTCACTCAATACAACTCAATAACAATGGACTTCACCTCATACTGGATACTAGTAACGGGTTCAATACTCACAACTCAATCCTTATGTAGCTTCCGCACTGACAACACAGAAAACAGTTACGCGATAGCTACCACTGTTGTGTTACGTCATGTTTACAGGCATTGCTGGGGAACACTGCCGAGTTGTTGATTGTTGGGTAGCAACTAGCGCGCTTTGGCTCTACTCAGCACGGTACAGAGAAACACCGCTTTCCCTATTGTTCCGTAACCTTGTTTCCACTGTCACGTAACTTGGTAACCGACCATTTATCAAGGGTCTGTTTTCATGGTAACTCCTGTTGCCTAGCAATGGTTAGACATGTCACAATATATGAGGGTCGTACTGAAAGTCATGAGCAACAATTTTTTGTAAAGTAACATGCTTCATTATTGACAAACCAAATACACCACCTCAATCTACACATCTTTCTTTATTTTTCCACATAATCGCCACTTCTTTGTACACATTTCTCCCAGCGTTCTGGGAGTTTGAAAATTCCCCTTCTGTAAAATTCCATTCCAGCCATCCGAAGACACTGACGCACTGCTTTCTGAATTGCCTCCCTTGTCTCAAAACGTTGTCCACGCAGCTGATCCTTCACAAATCTGAAAAGATGGTAGTTGGAGGGTGCCAGATCAGGGCTATAGGAGGGGTGTGGAAGAACTTCCCACCCCATCTTTGCAATTGCGGGACCGCGGGACCCAATGAGCACAAATTTTCCTATAGCCCAAGCTTTCAATCATCTCCTGTACTGCACTGTGTCCTATTCCAAGTTTTTGGGCTATTGTGTCCACAGTCACATGCCTGTCATCTTGAATGATCTCATCCACTCTTTCCTTGTTGCGTTCAGTTGGGGATGCTTGAGGATGACTGCTCTGAGGCTCATCTTCGATGCTGGTGTTCCCATCTTTGAAATGTTACACCCATCTTCGAACACTGTTTGCACCCATGCACGCACTTCCGTAAGCATGCTGAAGTCTCTGGTGAATTTCTGCAGCAGGGATTTTCTCTTTCACAAGAAATTCGATGACAGCACGCTGGCGAAACGACATATTGTTGTTGGCCATTTTGTTAGGAGTGATACTGGTCACGTGATGCAAGCTATTGATGTCACAAGACACTCAAGGTTAACACAACAGCTTGTTCCACCTTCCACTGCACTCTCTTTCGCCTGCTGTTCCCAGGTTGCATGCAAAAAAAAGTTGCTCATGACTTTCGGTACGACCTACATGTGTATATATATATACACACACACACACACACACATTTCCATGTTGTCTCTTTCAAGGAGTTATAACAAGGAAAGGCAGAGCCAATCAGTCAGTTAAGAGTTTGGTTCTGCATTGGATGCTGTGCATGAAGCAGAAGAATCTACACTGTTGGAAGCCGTCACCAGGGAACAGCTGATGAAGACACAGCAGGCTGCAAAAAGGCTTAGAGGGTGCTGTGATGATTTGTGAATCATGGAGATAAGTGATGGCACTGTAACTGCTTCTAGTTCTGAGTTGTGTGCATAAGTGGTCAATAAATAGTTTCACCAGTCCAAACCTTGTCTATATTCACCCCTAATTTGTGATAATATTAACACGGGTCCAATTCAGAAAGTTTGAGAAATTTTGGAAGTTTGAAAGCAAGATAAGGACATAGCAGATATTAAGCATTAACAAAGAATGTTATACAAAAACTGCAATAATAAAACTAAAATAAGTGTCATTTAATAATGGAAAATATTATAAAAACTGCTAAAAGTATCCACCCGTGACATATCATGTGAGCATGCTGTATTATTTAAGTGGCTGGCAACACTATACTCAATAAATTCAGACAGCTGACGGAGCTACTGAACAGTTTATCGAATGCGTTTCATTATTAATGCATATTTTAGTTTAATGATTGAAGTTACTGTGAAATTTCTCATTTAAACCGACAATTTCTTTCTTTGAGACTGCCAAGATTTCTTCATCTTTCTGAAACTGGCCCATGTTAGCATTAACTTTTTCACTCAGAACATTTGGTTAATATACCCATGAATTATGCAGACTCCCACTGAATCAAACTGCATAATATTTTATAATCTATATTCGAATACTGCATTACATGAGAAAAGCCACTAATTACATGCAAATACACACCTCCATTTCAGATAAAATTTTTGAAACATACTACAGAGTCCTAATTGTACAAAGAAGACATATTCTTTTTGGTCCCCAAAATACGATGAATTCATTTATGCCTTTGAAAATATATGATCAAAATAAGTCTCAGTTATATCATGATCTTGCATTATCATGTGACCCCATGTTACAGGTTCTGGGATGCTCATAGTAAATCTATACTTTTAAAATTTTGTTATTGACTTATTAGACTCTAATGATTAATGCCTGAATTTGTGGCTGTGCGTAAAAGAGATTCAATCTTATTAATTTCTTTTAACATACTTTGCTTCAAAGGTATTCCTATGGATGTTATTAATGATCTCCCTACAGAAATTGTACAATAGCATCCCTTAAAAACATACAGTTTCAAATCGCAGCGAAAACTTACACTATCATAATGTCTAACTACATTTATCACTTATGTGAACAGGCTTTTCAGCCACCTAGGCCACCTTCAGGGCATTGCTATCTATATCATGCTAAAACACACCACCCTTACATTCAGTCTCTGTATAAATACTATCACAATGTCGCTGTGTGACAATATAACACAGTGTGCCAACAGAACACTACACAGGCTGGTTGCACGTGGTACTACTCAGCTGTCCTAAAGTTTTGGTAGGTGAGGGGAGCTGTTATTGCAGCCGATATGCCAGCTGACTAAAGGGAAGAGGGGGGAAAGCACTGACATACGTGCTCGCAGAGCAAACCTGGCTCCTATCGTATAAAAGTTTACATAATGGTACTATAGCCCTTTGACTACCAAGCCCATACTTCTAGAAATGCCAATGCTGCAGAACAGATGCAGTGGCACACCTACAAAACTTCCTTAAACAACCTTTTAATAACCACAAGTAAAGATCATATGAAAGCCTGTTCTTTCATCTAAACATGGTATGCCACATCTGACAGTATTAACTGAGAGGAATGCTGTGCCAGCTGATCAAAATCGAGCTACTGCTTTCAGCTGTGCAGTTTTAACACAGGTACCTTGAAAAGATCTAATTGGCTTGTGGCATGTATAAGGTTAGGTATTAAAATTTTACCTACATTTTTTCTTTTTATTTTTATACATAGAATAAATGGCAGTTGCACTTATGTATGATACTTGACTTGAATATCATAAAGTTGTCCATGTACAATGTCTCAATCCAATTTTAGTGCCCAATCAAACAACAATAATAATACATGGAAAACTGCAATTAATTACTAAATAGGCCAAAATTTCTCTGAAATGGTGGCTTTTAAGAAGTCAACAAACAAAGCAGCTGACATGTAAATGTGTCAACACACCTCATTTAGTGCAATGTCAATGTAAATATTACTCATTGTAGCAAGGGGACATGCTCCACTCAAACCGATTCCAAAAAGCTTCTTTATGGACCAATCTTGATTCCCTGTTCCTAGTATGACCATGTCGTATACCAGGGACACTGTCTGCCGTAGCTCCACTGACATCTGGGAACAGGTGGTATCCTGAAAATAGATATGTGACAGCATATTGCCAGTCAACAAATGTATTTTATGGATAAGAGTGCAATATTCTACATAACTGGTTGTTGTTCAGCACTTACATAGTAGTAGGGGACCCAGGTAACCTTGCAACTTTACAGCCATGTTTTCAACCATGTTAGCATGGTCAACCATATACATTTATTTGTAAAACCAAAAGCTTATACTTAGACAAATTTTATGTTGCATACTGGTCCTAAACATAAAGAATTCAGTGGCTGGCCTTATTTCTGAATTAATCTTACCCTGCATACTGGTCGTAAACATAGAGAACTCAGTGGCTGGCCTTATTTCTGAATTGATCTTACCCTGCATACTGGTCGTAAACATAGAGAACTCGGTGGCTAGCCTTATTTCTGAATTAATCTTACCCTGCATACTGGTCATAAACATAGAGAATTCAGTGGCTGGCCTTATTTCTGAATTGATCTTACCCTGCATACTGGTCGTAAACATAGAGAACTCGGTGGCTGGCCTTATTCCTGAATTAATCTTACCCTGCATACTGGTTGTAAACATAGAGAATTCAATGGCTGGCCTTACTTCGGAGTTAATCTTACCCTGCATACTGGTCGTAAATGAAGTCCCAGAGAATGGTAGTTGGTGTTATGAATATGGCCAGCATTCAGCAACGTTGACAGCCCTTTCTGAAAGAAAAATTGCTGTAGAGATTTACTTTATTACACTACACTGTTTCTGTTGTGTATAAAATGCCGTTTTATTTCATCACCTTAGCATCACAAGGCAGAAGCTTCTTCCATGGGGTCAAATTTTCAGTACAAACAATTTCTCTTGGAAGAGTGGAATAACGGAGGTATGATGAATTCACGGCTCCACTTGATACAATTCCAGCTGGTCGAAAAGTGAATTCAGGATTCAAACTGTTTGATGCATCAACAAAATTGAATGAAACACAGAGTAACCCTGACAGAGCTCCTGCCAGTTCCTTCCAAGTTTTATCAATGCTGAAAGAGAGAGATATGTAAATCAAACACTGTTCAGTATCAATGACAAAATTTTCAAAATACACAGAAGAACTGTAATAATCGTGAGAAAATCTACCTTAAGCCAACTTTGGCTATGCTCGAATGGTGCTGAAATAATCATGCAGATGGAATAATTATGCTCTGCTTGGATGGATGGGCAGACGCGCGAACGAACGAACGAATGAACGAACGCACACACACACCTCTCTCTCTCTCTCTCTTTCTCTATTAAAATGCTTACTTTTTTGTGCTTTCTTTAAACCATGCCCAGAGTTCAGCTCCAGGTGCTGCATCATGTACAGGATAACCCCAAGTTTCATGTCTCCAAAGCCCTTCAGTAAGGCTAATGTGAAGCTCCTGGACATTGTAGCGGCCTACAATTTCTCCAAGAGCCCGTGGGAACAGATGGCAATGTTGAACTGAGAAATAAAAATTATTTCATTAGTCTTTCTGAGGAGGTGCTGAAATGTTTTAAGTATTACAATAACAAAATTAATTTTTCTAACATATAACATATATATGTACTCCTTTATACTGGCTGTTTTGTGATGTACTAGGGCAAAAATATCCACTAAACATACAGGCCAATTTGACACCGTTACTGAGCTAAGGGCTGGTGGAAAAGGCGGGAACTCCAGTAACTTGACTGAGTTCATATCTGTACACTGTCTAGGTCAGCATGGCTGTGTTGTGTTGCAGTGCAACTGTAGTGAAAATAACTAGCAAATTTACAAAGAATGTGATAAAATGATTTCATATATGATCTCTGCAATGGAAATGCTAGGGCTGCTGTGGTGGAATACCGGCAATCATATCCACATCACAGAACATTTAAGAACATACAGAGAACTTTGAGAGAGGCTCATTCCTTCCCGCCAGTGAATGCAGAATGTGAATAACAGTATGGAGATGATGATGTTCTGGCAGTGTACCATAGCAATAAACCAGGAGCAAGGCAACTGCTAATATAGTCAGCAGATGAAGCCACTGTTGGTATCCAAAAGAACTGGGTGACTGCAATGGCAACATTTAATGGCACAATGACTGGAAGAATGCATGTAGTCTAATGGTGGGCATTTCAAACATGTGTTGTAATAACCTTAATCATCATAAGCATTTAAAATGATGATAATAAAGGTGAGAGGAAAACATGTTTTTTATTCTGTGCTACATTAAGCTAGTGCTTAACTCAATAATGGTGTCAAATCAACCTACAGTTTGTTCCATATATTTTGCACTATGCTACAAGCAGGAAGGTCGTGGGTTCGACTCCTGACGAGGTCATTTGATTTTTTCAATTGACCTAATTCTTCCAGCTGCACTATGGCCCTGGGGTCGACTCAGCCTCTAACAGAAATCAGTACCAGGAATCTTCCTGGGGTAAAGGGCAGCTGGCATGTAAGGCTGATAACCTCACCACCAACTGTGAGCCAATTGTTAGGAAAATGTAGAAGCCTCAACATGTCACAACTCTCTAGGCCTCCACAGCCTGTTACAGAGTTACCTTATGAACCAAGGTATGACACTGGCCATGCCATAGCTCAAGCGGTTACTCGCTAGCTTCCCACCACAGCAGCCCGGGTTTGATCCTGGTTCTGGTCAAGTGGGATGTGGTGGACAAAGTGGTGCTGGGGCAGGTTTTCTCTGAGTACTTCAGTTTCCCTTGCCAATCTTCATTCCACCAGTTGCTCCACAATCACCCTCACCTATCATCTGGGGCTGGTACAATAGGCCAGAAGTGGTCGCAGTACAAGGGACTTAGTCCCACCCCACTAGCAATAAAAAAAAAGGTATGACACATCTTGTGTGGGCAATCATATGGAAGAAAAATTCTGTGTACATATGTTTGAATTCCACTGGTTTATGAATACTGCAAACATGTTGAAAACAGAATAATTTTTCAACAATGATGTAATGGTTCATGTCACTAACTGATGATGATGATGATGATGATGCACTCTCATTCCATTCCACATGGAGTTTATCATGCCCATCCCAATGTTGAATCTGTAGATACTATTAAAAAACATGGTTTCATGACTGAAGCCACATTTCCATCCAGAAGTTACAAAATACCTATAGCCATTTTTTCTACTTCTGGTCAGCAAAATAAAACAAATGCAAAAGAAAGGTGTACCAGAAGCTCATCTGTTCATTTTCAGATACATCAGGCTCATTGGTGTCAGATACAGCCACAGTCTGGCTCAATGCCTTTCAACAGTCAAGAAATGAGAACATGCTGCTGCCTACGGTTACCATTCACAATATGACACCTTAAAACTGAAGAAATTTGAGATGAACAGCAAATTTCAGTTGGAAGTATCATAAACAAAATGATTTATTAAAAAGAATTAAGAACAGAACCCATATTCCAGAGTTCTATCAACCATATAACGCTGTGTAGTCCAATGACAGACAACCTGCTTCATGCTGGTTTCTTGCTTGGCTTATTCTTCAACACTAAAGATGGATGTGACATGATCCTTCGAAATGTCAGTTACTTTCAACGGACTATACGGCGTTACATCCCAGAAGACAGAACTCTTCATAACCATCACTCTAAGGCCGCGCCATAGCTCAAGAGGTTAGTTGCTGGCTTCCCACGGCGGCGGCCGGGGTTCGATAGCGGGTCTGGTCAAATGGGATTTGTGGTGGACAAAGTGGCACTGGGCGGGTTTTCTCAAAGTACTTTGGTTTTCCCTGCCAATCTTCATTCCACCAAATTCTCCATCATCATAATCACCCGGGGCAGGCTACAATAGGCCAATCAGTGGCCACCGTTCCGAGTGGACTCAGTTGGACTCCGCCCCCCACAAAGCGAAACACCACTCCGAGAAAATCAAATCCTACGGAATCCACATTCAGAAAATTTTCGAAATGTAAATCTAGTTGGATTCACCATGACCGGTCGTGACGAAACATAGGTCACAAACTATTTAAAATCTGAAAACCAAATGGCTCAAGGAACGGATAAATACTACATGAATAACGGCTGATCGGGTCAACATGTGGCCAAAATCCCCAGAGTGCTAGATGATGATGTACAATACGCATAACCTTTAATACAATATGTACACAACTACTTAACTTACAAGAAGTGGCTTCAAAATCAACATCCCACAAAGTTGTGAACTGGAAATACGCATAAACATGACCACTGGGTAAGGGCTTCAATAACAGCTCCTCATCAAAATAATCTTTCTGTGGTGTACATATAACTGAAGAAATGCACTGCAGGCACAATAGACCCGAAAAAATTGTATGCAACACCACCATCATTTTAATATTTTGAGCTGCTTATTATTTTATTCCTTTCTTCCTTCTGCTCATATTCTAATTTCCGAAACAGCCCACCTACAATCGACCTCACATAAGCACCTCAATCACGGATCATACATTCTCGCTATAAAATGCAAAAATCTAAATCTTTATTTCCAATAATATTCGTCTACGGTGAGGAGCTCTTCCTCAATCAACTTTCCACAAAACCTTCGGCAGGTTCCTTAATTCTTCTTGCCATATTAAAAAACAAACGAATCACTGCCGTGCGTCAAGGTACAGCCGATTTCTAAGAAACTACGAGGCAACTCACTCGAACTCAAGCTTCGTTGCCTGGAAATTGAGTTTCTCAGTCTCCCCGCAAGTTGCGTTTCCGTTTCCTCAATTTGCGCTGCCGCATTTACTAACATGTGTTCAACTCCGGCTGATAACACTTTTCGGAAATCGCGGTTGCGTTTAAGTTTCCAGCTTCCTTGGTGTGCTTCCGGCCTTAAAGACCAAACACAGCTCCGTGGCAATGACCATCAATATGCTCATTGACAGGCATGAGACAGTGTTATTTTCGAAGGGGGAGAAGAAGAAGTTTTAAAGCGGGGTGGGGTGGTGGCGGTGGAGGTAGTAGTAGTAGTAGTAGTAGTAGTAGTAGTAGAGGTAGTAGAAGAAGAAGAAGATTGTGATGATTGTGATGTTGGCGGAGGAGGTGGAGGAGAAGAAGAAGAAGCTGGAGCGTTAGTAATTTAGTAATCCGTGTTCCGGTGTCACCAATGTTGAATCCGTTGCAACTGAGGAGTGTGGAGAGAATAGTGGTGTTGTATAAATTTGTGTAGTGCTTGAGTGTTTCTTTTTTTATTAATGTGAAGTGTACTTCAGCGGAAGCGTTCGGGAAAATGGAACTTGATATAAACAATCTTTGTAATGCTTTGAACATCTTGGTGAAACCAGCCGATAAAGGTGTGTATAGAGAAAAGCTGGCAACCGTCCTAATAGTAGTCCTACATACACAGGTTGGAAGCCCCTCGCAGTGATTCGCATCACATGCCGGAAAACGATGATATTTTCTGTAGCTCCCTAATTATGCTGTTTTCAGGATGCATAGACGCATGAAACTTGATGGTAATGCGTATTTTGGTATGGACACTTATTTATTGTGTGTCATTATGTACAGTAAGGAATAATTCCTATTGGGTATGGTTTATTTGTACTGTTACTTTTCAGCAACTCCCAAGAATACAGAATTGATTTCAAATGGAAGCAAAGAGTAATGGTTGTTCAGGGATAGTAATTTCATGTAATAGGTTTTATTCATTTCGTATTATTAGTGGGGGTTAAAGCGTTTCTTTAATTTTTTGATGATTGTGAAGTAGGGGCATATGTATAGGTAGAGAAAACCAATTGGGTAGAGTGTGGAACCTGTTGGGTATATATGTTCGCCATTTTTCTGTCCATATTGCATTGTGTCTTGTGTATTTGCCAACAAGCACATGTTGCAGTAAATTATAGTGTTGTGAGTTGTTCTTAGTCTGATCATTCGGTATTCTAAAAACACAGCATGGGTCACGATGGAGGTATTCGACTCTGCCACCACACGGGGTACAGAACTGACTGTCAAAGCCAAAGTCACATTACAACTGACGGCCAGTCAGTCAGTCAGTAAGTCTTTCATGACCAGATATTAATTATTACCGTTTGGCAGTTAGTCTTTTTTTTTCTGTGGGATACCGTCTCTAACAAGAGGACAGGTCTGTCATTTGTGTATGCTTCCGAGTCTGAGTCCCTTGGGACTCGTGACCATATTTTACTGTCTCAGATTTGAGACAGTCTATCTGACTGGATGCAACACTAGAAGATAACTACAACTATATACAGTATATACCTGAGATTGGGGTTTCTCAGTGGGAGAGACAGAAAAAATTGTGGAAATGGATGTTTATACCTGAAACTGAGACAGAAGAGGAAGTGGAAAAGACATGCATAAAATTAATCCAACAACCAAATCCATGAACACCAATACATAGGAATAATTGGAAGATTTTTGTGTCACTGTATAACACCAGATTAAGGTTGGCTCTTTCAAATGCAGTGTTCCGCAACCTTTTTCTACTCATAGCACACCATGAAGTATCCATGACTCAACATGGCACACCAAAATGTTATTCCCTTCAAAAACGCATGATATCAGACAATTAATATAAATATGTAACATGATCAACTTATTACTATAATTATTATTATACTGTTATTTTATTATCATTAAACAGAAATGACTCATGCATTTATTAACAGTTAATGAACTTTAATTCACTGTAGAGTGTAGAAAATACACTTCTATTACTATTAAAAGAAATACAGTAATTCTACTCACACCTGCTTAGCGGCACACAGGCGACTGATCCGTGGTGGAATCGTTGACAACGCAAGTCTCATTTCTTCATCGATGGATTTGAGCCTCTCCCTCTTTGATGTCTTAATTTCAGTTAATGTCGAGAAGCCAAGTTCACACAAATATGTAGTTGAAAATGACAGTAACACATTAACTGCCATCTCGGAGATAGCTGGGTATCCACTCCTTATTGCCAACCAAAACGTATCCAAAGGCACTTCGAGAAGTTTTAGTTTCAATGTTCTGTCTGCTTTTAAATCTGTGAGTTCCTCTTGTATATTAATTGGAAGATGTTCTGAATTCACAACAAATGGATCACGAACCCAGTCAAAATCTTGTACACTCTCTCCAAAATACTTAATGAATTTCTGCTGCAGCATTTCTAAATGTTCTTTAATTGTGTCCATCACTTTATTGCCGTCAGCAAGAGGCCATACAGTCGGGGACATCTCAAACGACCCATCTGTAATTCTCTAACTAGCAACCAAAATTTGCGAACTACTTCAGAGCACAGCTGTGATAGAACTGAAACAATTGTAAAACGCGGGATCTCTACTCTTCAAACGGAAGAAGTGACACAATATCGACTTATTTTTGAAATATTTATAATTTTAAATGAAGTCCAACAATCGGTGGGTGCATCGTTACAGGAAGAAAGTCATAAAGTTGAAGAAGCTCTAACTTCTAACAAACAGGGGCAAATACCGAAACAGCGTTATAAAAGACAGGAAAACCCATGCTAATCCCTGCAGTTTTAGGGAAAAGCACGTACACAGAACATGCGGCAAGCATATCAAAGAAGCTGCGTAGATGCGAGAAAAATAAAAATAAATCAATAATGAAAACTATGATATAACAACAACTGTGAGTAAATAATTTTCGTTTCTTAGAATACAACGTTACTGTACATAAAAGATCACAGCATGTAATAAAGAATAAATAAGCATCATCTTGTTTAATCAGTGCATTGGCTGAGAATAAAATACAAGCATATGAAACATGGTAACGGGGATAAAATAAAACGAATAAAATTCGACAATTAATTTCTTACAATAGGTAAAAGCTCGCGTCACACCTCTCTCCTTGTGACGGCACACCGGTTGCGGAACACTGTTCTAATGGATGCAACAGAGTAGATGCCTCCCCCTCTTTCACCTGAGTATAGAAACAGATCCAGTTTCTGAAGCATTGTGTTCTTTAGAGTACAGGGTGATGGATGAAGTTCAAAAATCCAGTAACCTCAACATGTTAACAGTGATCATTGATGCCAGCATAGAGCTGAAGTCATCAGTTGCCTTGATATTTTTATCACCTTTAGTTGGGGTATGTTTTATGTTTTGACCTAGTCTGATTTTTCTTGTCAAATTTTTAATCGGCATTAGGTTATATTATTTTAATTTAATTTATATTAACTTATGTAAGATTTGGAGTTTTTGTATTTATTACATTCAATTTGTGATTGTCCGTGGTATAGCACTGCAGTATGGTCATGATGTATGTAAACTTAGGTAGGATTTGAGGTTCTCACAGCGGTGGTTAAGAAGAATACCATCTTCTGGGACATAACGCCACATCGTCCCTTGTAAATCAACCGACATTTTGGTTGAACATATTTTCTCTATCTCCAGGTTCGAAGAATAAGCCAAGCAAAATACTAATGTGAAAGAAGGTGGCAAGCAAAGCAGTTGGCTAGCTGGAATTTTGGTTTATAGGGCCATTACATGTTGGTATTGGGTGTATACATTAGACAGATGGGCTGTTCGATTACCAGGTTGAAGGAGCACCAGCTATATGTCTGTCTAGAACATTCGAAAAGCCAGCTGTGGTGGATCCCAGTATGAACTCTGAGCACCATGCCACACTGCCATCCCCTCAGTCAAATACAGATACATGGATTGCATTGTCAGGGAGGCAACTGAGATTGAGTTCCATCCCAAGAATATGAAGAGAGGCAGGTCTGTGCACACTGCCCTTACCAGGGCACAAACAGTGCCCTCTCTGGGCACTCACCAGCCTCCACCCTGATGTCCTAACTTCCCACCACTACCTCTGCTCCGTCATCCCCCACTACATGTCTGCAACTCTCTCACATGACTTCTCTCCCTTATGCATTGGTGCCCTGCCCACCACACCCTTATATTTTTTCCCTTGTCTTGCTCCTAGACCAGCAAAACCTCCCCTTTTCAGGGCCATCCTTAACGCCTGTTCTTGTCTACTGTTGGTTCACTTGGTAGTCATATGAGGGCCAACCAGGTGAGCCAATGGGAACTCAGATCCACTCTTCCATTTTCCTCCCGTTTCCTATATAATCCAAAATTCTGGCTAGCTGATTGCTCTGCTTGCTCAGCTTGTTCTTCGACCTTGAAGATGGAGGCGACATGTTCCTTCGAAGCATCATTCATTTTCAACAGAGTGTAGAAGATTGTACTCTTCATATTAACTTACTTTAGTTGTACTTAAATTGATGATAATGGCATCATCCAAATGATTTGATGTGAGCAGATAACCTTATAGTAGTTCTGCTGTTGCCTGGTCGTTTGACAGTAATAATAATATCTGCAATTGATGCAGCATCAGTAAATAAGCAACACATACTATAATCGTATTATAGTGCTTGCTTTAACTGTTCGTGTGTGGTCAGAGGTAGAAAATTGTGTTTGATATCTAACATTTGATTACTGGTTGACCGGCTGTCCTGAGTGGTTTTCATGGTCTTTCTCAGACTCACAGGGAATGCTTGCTTCATAATTTCTCACAAGTCTTTGTTCATATTCATGGCTCCAGAAATACAGTTTAAAAACACTATCCACTTAAGCAGATGCACCAACCGGTAGACTAGCAATATGCTTGTAAATATTTTTGTACTCACCACTAATCTGCATTAACTTGCCAGTGGCAGTTGGCCATACATATTCTGTTTATAACCATTCATTCCTACATAACCTTCACAGTTGGCAGAGCCTCACAAACTAACCGAACAACCAACCGTTTCTTCATGAAATGCCTTGAGAGAATTTATTGATACATGTTATCACTGTATACAGAATTGTATGTCATGCACATGTTGAAACAGTTAAGAGGCTGCATGTAAAACAGAATGCAAGAAACTAATTTAGAAAAGTAAAAATATAGATTCTGTAAGTTGTGATATTTTGAGAATTTAGCTAAAACATTATCACCAGATTTAGTTTTCCTCTTATTGTCCACTTTAAAACAGTTTTCTTTCTCCAAACTTTTCATTGTGGTTTTGGAAGATTCCCGCATGTTGTTGATAGTTGTAGAGTTTAATGGATTTAGTTTTCTCTTCTTCATTAATTATTTATGTTAGGTTTCATATGGTGTCTGGGAGGTAGTGCCTGGCCCTGGTTTCTGTAAGCATCTTGCCTGATCACTCTCTGTTTTCATTTTCCATATAATTTCAATGAAAGAGCAACCATGAATATAGAACACCTCAGCATTTTAACTCTTTAATTTCTTCTAAATAAAATATGAGAGTTCAGTTCTAACCCCACAGGAAACACATTATATCTCCACTGGAAGGATCGGGCGGTTAATTCTGTTAGGGAAACAAGTGAAAACCATTTACACACTGATATGCTGTGTGGGTACGATGCATATGTTTAGTATGTTAAAGTTGATGGTACATGTAGAAATACTGGGCTTTAAAGGATTAATAAAAATCCCAATTTTTGAATCAGGTCTGGTAAGAAAATTTTCAAAGTTGCAGTGTAGCAAAGTTCCTGTTGTGTTATTTAGGAATGAGGTAGAAAAATGGGAGTTACCATAGAGGATACAGTGATAAGGTTGGCTACAAGAAGGCAGAATTTTTTTGTAATGGTTTCAGGGGCATCTTATTCCAGATGTTATGGAATTGTGTAATGCTGTTGTTCCCATGTATGAGCAGGCTGTGAGAGCAGTGAGGGTCACACTTTAAAATGAAAATGAAACGTTAAAAGTGGATCATGTGTGACTCCTCTTTGCCACATCATTGTGGAACAGAACGATGAGATCCATTGTGACAATAGAAACTTCAGAATATCACATTAAGAGACATAAAATACAGTCACAATTTTATGCAGTGTGAATATAGATGGAGTATGGATTGATGACGGGATTTATTCGATTCTTTGATACAGCGTATGGCTACACTTTTCACTGCTATATGCACGCACACACATGCACACACCTGTTCACTGCCATTGCTTGGTAGCAGCTTCATTGCAGACATTCCTCTTACTGTGGGTTCCCAAACTGTTCCTAGCCTCAGCTACCATCTTCTAACAGAGCAGCTCACAACAATTGAACCCTAATGGTTATCTAACTCACTCAACAGCTAACTGGCCCTGCTTATAACTTCTCGGCATATACCGCATTATTCCTGCATTCCTTTTTGCTGAGGAGACACGTTTGTTTCAGAGCTGTTACTTAGAAACAGCTTTTGTATAGCTGTTTATTATGCAGTCATTGCCTAGCAATGGGTCTGCATGCCACAATACAGTTAACTATAACAATCCATGTGAAAGTAATCCTGATCACCATTTCTAGTATTAAATCCTGTTGAGATCTATTATGGGAATTACAAAAGAATCTGTTCATCATGCCAGAGGGGTTTACAAACTTTTTGTCATTTTAATTGTTTTTAAATTTTTCTTTAGAATCCTCTAAAAGCTCATTCTGTCAATATTGTAGCATGTAGATCCATTGCAAGGTACACACGCAACAGATGAACGTGTCATGTCTGCAGTGATGTCACTCAACAATAGAAGAGATGTTGCAAGTGGTGTTCTGTGTGGGTCTAATCCAAGGCTGTGTGACTCAACTGATCAAGTTCGTTGAGTTAGTGCAGTGGAGTGGAGCGAGTTGGTTGGTGAACAGTCATTTAGAGGACTGCTGCAGCTCAGTCATTGTGAGCTGTTGCTATTGGAAGCTGGTAGCTGAGGCAGAAGGATAGTCCACTGTTGGAAGCCATTACCAGGCAACAATTGGTGAAGACGCAGCAGACTGAAAAGACTTAGTGTGTGCTGTAGTAAATTGTAAAATGTGAATTATTGATAGCGCTGTAATTACTTATAGTTGCATACTGTAAGAGTTCAGCAAATCCAATTACCAATCAAAACCCCATCTACGGTCACTCATACGTGTAGAAGTCATAACATTTTCATCATCACCCAGAAGAAATAGAGACACAGGTGCAAGAAATTGTATGTGAGATAGCCCTTCTCTACATATGCCCCCTGCAAGGCCACACATTTTCCCCAACGATGCATTAGCTGCTGGATACCTTGATCATAGAAGGTCTCATTTAGACTGGTTAGAAAGTCTTCCACTGCAGAAATGACATGATCATCTTAGAATCGCTTACCACGAAGTGGCTTCTTTAGCCATGGAAAGAGGAAGAAGTCGCTCAGTGTCAGGTCTGGTGAATATGGTGGATGGGGGAGAATTTCATATCCCAAACTGGCAGCAACTGTCATAGCATGAGCAGCATGAGCCAGTGTGTTGTCATGAAGAAGTCGCACACACGTTTTCCCAGCATTCCACATCGTTTTTTCTTGATTTCCCCTTCCGTAATTCTCTCAGAAGGTTCCGGTAGTACTTGCCAGTGATGGTGATGACCTTTTGTGCATAGCTGGTCATGATGACACCATGCCGATTCCAGAACACACTCAACATCACCTTTCCTGATGACAGCTGGGATTTAGCCTTTGGTGGCAGTGAATCTGCATGTTTCCACTGCTTGCTCATTTCATTTGTTTCAGGGTTATAATGATAGACTCAACGTTCATCCATCATGATCAGGTGGTCAAAAAATTCCACCTATTCGTCTTGACACAACTGCAAAAGTTTCTTTGCCACATCCCTCTGTTGCTGTTTTTGAACTGGTGTCAACAGTCATGGCACACAACACGCAGTGACCTTTGTCAGGTGTAACTTTTCATGGATGATGTTGAAAACCAACCCATGGCTAATGTGGACCTCATGAACAATAGCTTTGATAGTTATGTGCCTATCAAATAGGATCAAAGCTTCCACTTGTGCCAGAATTCCCAGTTCCTCAGCAAAAGATGGTCTTCCACTTGGGGGTTCATTTTTGAGGTTTGTCTGTCCACAATGAAAGCGCCACTTCCACCTGACCACTTTGTCATATGATGATACACCCTCCTGATACACAGCTGCCATCTGGTAATGGATCTCCTTGGCAGACTTCCCTTGCAAATGCAGGAACTGTATCACAGCACGAGCCTCCACTTTCTCAACTGATGTCATTTTGCTTCTGCCCCTTAGGTGGCTCCCTCTGTACACTTGTCATGGGAAAATATGACTGTTTGGCAATCTCAGGAAATGGGCTATCTCCTATATAGAATGATATTTTGGAATTATAATTTTCTCATGGTGATAATTGAAACATTACGACTTCCCATCATACATTTGACAGTATGCTCTTTCCAATTTCTTCCATAATCTATACATTCTGTTATTTATGAAATTTGTAGTTGACTCAGAATTTTAACATTTTTTTTATGTAGTACAGAAAGTTTAAGTGTAAAACAGCTCAACATAAGACAATGAAAATGTAAGCACTTTCAAATATACACTGCTGATAGAAAAATGAAACATGCAGTTAGCTTTGTATTTTGTGAAATCCTTGGGTCTTCATTGTAGCTGAGAGTTTACATAGTTGTTCTGATCAATGTTAGTTGCAGTGGTCTTCAAAATATTATGTAAACATCTTCCTAAACTTTGATTTTACAGTCCAATATTGAAGATTCATGAAATTGTAAACTTCACATTTGCCATGAAATCCTGCCTTATCATTCTATTTATAATTAATAACTGATTCCTTTTACTTTGCAGACAATGTGACAGGAGATTTACATGATATTTTAGAACTCAACATTAATAATGCTTTGAAATCGCTCAATATAACTGAACATGATACGTATGGTGTCCTGCAAACAGTCAGCTGTTCTTTTGCAGCAAACAGTGGTGTCAGGTCAGTATATTTGTTCTTTTTTATTAAACTGCTGTAACACCCATTGAGAATTAACAGAGAAGTCTCATTACTTTTGATATAAGCTTTCATACTGTTAACTTAACCTGCTTTCAAACTATAAACTTAATCTGTTATATTCTCTGTTCTATTCTAATTGTATATTTTGGTGAGTGATGTGTCCAGGCTGACATATGACACATCTTCCACGAAGAACACACACAATTAGATATAAATGTCTTCTGCTATGTACTATACTATGCTTCACATATACAAATCAAAACATACCCAAATCAAAATATGTACTGAAAACATGTGTGCTCACTCATTTATGGTCTACATAGCTTACGTCTACCAACAGTATTTTATTGCCAGTGAGCTATATGATTATCTTGATAACTGTTTATTTAGAAGTTCTTGAAACTTGTATTTTGTATATATCTATATTTTTTAAGTAATGGATGTTATGATTGGGTTGTGAACCAATGAGTAACATACTAAAAGCAAAATGAACCGTAATACAAATAATGTATGACAGAATTGGTGTAAAACCCTCAGATGTGGTTAGCAGTGCTGTTTGGTTTTTAGCATAGCTAGTTCCTCTCCCACCTTTCGTCAGTACGGATTTGAGAGTAATGTTAAATAGAGTTTGGATGCTAGATTGTTCTGACGTTGGACCTTATGTATGGTAGTTATGTTGTGCACACCATCACAAAATATCAGTTTAAGAATAACACATCTTTCCCCACTGTGAACAGTATTATTCATTTTGTTAATACATATTCCATACCAGTCACCCAGGCTCATTAGGCCTGACAGTAGTGCAACTGGACTATGGTGGCCAGAGGTAGAATGAGAGTAATGGCCATAGTAGCAGACAGAGAAGATGTCTTAGATTGGATGATGGCACTGCATACATGTTAAGTTTTTGTACAGTTGTGATTCAGTAACACATTTTACTGCTTTAGAACTCATCAGATGAACTTGAATGCCCTGAACCAATTGTGAGCTAACAGTGTCTCTAGCTAATAGATTCTAAAGGATTCTGATGGTGTATAACACTCAGAATTACCAGGTCTTTGGACTTTGCCCATCATCTGGCATTCTGGAATAAAAAAGAAAAAAAAACTAGAGAACACACCGTTTTTGAAACTGGAATTGTTTCTGTCCCTTTATAAGAGAACCAAAAGAGTAGGTGTCCGCCTTCCCCTCACCTGAGGATGGAAACAGATCCATTGTCTGAAATGTTGTGTTCTATAGTTTTTCAGAATACTGCACAGTGGATGAAGTCGGAAAACCCAGTAATTCTGAGTGTTAATAGCTTGCTTTTTTTTAAATTTGCTAGTGGGGGGGTGGAGTCCAGCTGGGTCCACTCGGCACATTGGCCACTGATTGGCCTATTGTACCTGCCCTGGGTGATTATAATTATGGAGAATTTGGTGGAATGAAGATTAGCAGGGGAAGCCAAAGTACGTGGAGAAACCCGCCCCAGTGCCACTTTGTCCACCACAAATCCCACTTGCCCAGATCCGGGATCAAATGCAGGCCATTGCAGTGGGCAGCCACCGACTAACCACTTGAGCTTTGGCATGGTGTAATAGCTTGCTTACATACATACATACATACATATTTACTTGTCAGCAGCTATTCTGTCCAAAGAGCCACACCATGTCTGAGAGCCATTTTAAACTTCATGCCTAGATTATGGTAATATATCAACCTGCCATCAACAGATGGCAGACTAATGCCCTTCTGTGGCATTTGTTTGCCCAAAGAATGAAATTTATTAAGGTAAAAGATCTTTTATTAATGCAGTCTCATGTGTGAAAGTTGTACCTTGTAGCTTCTGTTGATTTTACACTAGAATTTCTAAAAGTGTAGTTTTTTCTTTAGACATCTTGTATATTTCTGTATTTATATGTGTGTCTCTCTTTCTCCCTGATTTTATTTTGATAGCAGATTTATAATTCTGTCCTCCTAGGCCCATCGGCTGTGTGGTTTAGACACTGGCTTCTCACTGCAGAGGCCCATTTCAGTCCAGCGTTTCATGTGAGATTCATGGTGGCTGAGGTGGCACTGGAGCTGGTTTTCTTCTGAGCTTCCTTTGTTTTCCCCTACTAATTATTGTTTCATCATTGGTCTATACACCTCTTTCATCACCCCTTGTGGTGTGCAATACTCTGAACCAGGTAGCACATTGTCACATCTTCAGCCTTTAAGTTTGGGTTGTCATCTCTTACTCAGCACTTGTCTGGTTGCAGAGTTGGGAGGACAGTAGGAGGTAAAGTAGAATTGTACATTGGAAATTTATGTTGCCTTTTTGGACTCTAAAGGATCCAGGATAATTCAGTTGTTATAAGGACTGTCGATGGTCTGGCTGACCGAGGGATCAGAGTTTGAGTCCTGGCAGGATCCACATCATCCAGACTGGCTCTAGGGCCCACCCAGCCTCCTATCCGATGAGTATGGGGGGCTCTTTCCACGGGTAAAGCAGCAGGGGCATGAAGCTGACTATTCACCTCCAGCTAGTGACGAGGTCAAGAAAATGTGGATCTGTATGTCCACTCCCCCATATGCCTTAATGGCATATTGCTTAATTAGTTAAGCACAGGGACAACTTTACATTTTTTACTTACTTCTTACACTATTGGCCTATGGACATTTATTGACGAACAGTAAACTGACTTTGTATTTTCATAGTGACACAGTTGCCATGTGGACTCAAACCATTCAGAGTATACATGCATCACAGCACGTCACCCTCCCATCAAAATTCCTGGTACTCATTTCTGTTAGAGGCTGAGTTGACCCCAGGGTCATAGTGCAGCTGGAAGGGTTAGGTCAGTTGAAAAAAAAATCCACCTCATTGGGACTTGAACTCATGACCTTCTGGTTTGTAGCACAGTGCATCATCCAACTACGCTACTGCTTGCCCCTGATATATATAGTGTACTCAGTGAAATGCAGATGGGCAGGGACTGGTTACATGTAATTGTTATGTGTACAGGTAATTGGAATGCTCTGATTTGGATTCATATGTAAATAAATAAATAAATAAATATACGAGGAGGTACCCAAAAGAAACCGAACTTATCTTTTTTTAAACTTATTTATTCAAATTTTAAGCACAAACCTTCAATCCCCTTCAAAGTACTCTCCACTTACACTAATACACTTGTCTAGTCTTTTATTCCATTTTTCAAAACATTGTCTAAATTCATCTTTTGAGATGCTTGACAGCGCCTCCATCGTTTTT
>NW_019733326.1:328015-354729 GCF_002891405.2 Cryptotermes secundus
AACCCAAAACACCTATGTCCAAAGTTGAACGGTTATGGAGATAATGGCCCGAGAAAATGTGGTCTTCTGGCGGGTCCACGCACTGTACCTGTCAGTTGACAAGTCTTATCGATGTTTGTCCTTGAGTGTGGTGATGACGGCTAACACTAGCTTCATACACTTGCATACCAGAATGCGCAGTCAGCCATGTTACGTCAGTGCTTGCCATTCATGTGTCATGTAAAGTGCTTGGAACCCTAGCGACAAATATGACATGGCGTGCGAGTTTTTTTGTAGTTCAATTTAATGGCTTCATGTCACTCAGAAGTTAGTTTGATGTTATGTACATTATTAACATTACAGAAACCATATTCCTGGCAGTTTTAATATGTATTTAGTAATCAACAAGTGTGTAACACCTGTCAAAGTTTCACACTTCTCTGGCCATTATCTCTGTAACTGTTCAACTTTGGACATAGATGTTTTGGGTTATATCAACATACTTTAACATAAGGAACACCCTCCCGAAGCCTGGCACATTCCTCCTGGGATACCCTGTGTATGTTATCAGTTGGGGCAGTCAGAGAATTTTAATGCTATTAACTGTGGAATTATAATAATAATTGTTTGGTTCATTGAGTGGAGTGTCATTAATGCAGTAGGCCTGGACCATTTTTATATGGTTGGCTGGATTATTTATTTCCTTTCTTAACAGGTCAGTTTATTACTAATCTGATTGCCATGTTCAGTCTACGCAACTCTAAGAATGTATACCCATTCAACTGTTTATTAAAAATGGCTGCATGTTTCGACCATTCAACTGGGCATTGTCAGGTGATACAATACTTACAAGTGTTTTTTAAATTGCAGTTATTTTTTTAGTAACATATGGGCTATATTGACAGCTCTGAATTGTGCTGTGTGGTCCTCAGAAAATTTAACGTTATGTAATAATGTTTTATAATAATTTTTCTGGCTGTTGATGAGCTTTTTGGACTTCATATTTTAAGTTGTTATTCACATGTGTTTTCATGGATGTTGCCAGGCTGTTGCAGATGTAAATATTCATTCTCAAGATACGGACAGTGCTGTGTTGCTTTTCGCTTTTATAAACTGTCAGGAGTCGTTACTTTTATTTTTTGTTTGTTTTTATTATTAATTTACTCTACTGTACTCACAGTCCAGTTATAACATCCAGTATTGAAAAAATACAAAATGCAGGTTTCAGTACACTTTCTCCTGAAAATAAAGACCGCTGATAACAGAGGCAACCAGTGCATGAATACTCCTAATTTCTCCCAGTAACATTAAGAGATGCTTCAGTTCACTGGGTGTGTGATTCAGTTTTATTGTTCTTATTCTGGCATTTTGATTGAAAACAACAATTGAATTCTTTGGTTTCCATGAATGGTATCACTGGATCAGTTTTGTGAGACTCCTAAATGTTCTCCTCAGGGCATCTTTATCCCAGTTGATGCTTTGTCTGGATATTGAGCTTGTCAATCATTGTATAGGTCTTGAAGGAGTCTGGGGTTTCCCCAAGCACTTCTGTATTCTGGTGGCACCCTGAGGGCATTACATTTTGCATGATAATATTAAAACGACTGAATGAGTTGATACAGGAGTAATACTCTAGACTTTTGTTTGGGACGTTCAAATCTTGGCCATGTCACTGGCCAAGATGACTGAGGGTTTCGTGGTTTTCTGCAGCCACACCAGGCAAATGCCAGGGTAGTACCTAAAGTAGGTCATGTCTCCTTCCTTCTCAGTTCCTTCAAATTCATCATTTATCCATCAGTATACCATCTGATGCTCTAGTCACGAAACTGAAAATGCATTGTTAAAAAACCGACAGAAAAGTACATGAAAATGGCTGGTATTAATTCAGTGTATGACAACAGGCTCCTTAGCTTCTTGTTTTCTTCTTCACAACTCTTCACTGTTTTTTTTAGTGCCATTGCATTCGAATGAAGGGAACCGTAACGTTTTTCAGGTGGCGGTTCGTATGTGTGTCATTATATATTTTACTGTCACTGAAGAAATGTTTAAGTGAAAAGGTGACAAAATGCAAAGGAAAAGAGCAAGCAGATCCTCAGCAGGCAGCTGCTGATATACTGAGCGTGAGTCAGCAGAAGACAATCAGAACTTGTCTGCAGTTTGTAATTTCTATGGGTGTTCTGCCGAGCCTGTTGCCTGGTGTGGGCATTTCTCTTGCAGCTCGGTCCACAAGCTCACACAAGTTGAAGGTTGAGGAGCTTGTTATCCTGGAGGTATGTTCATTATGCTCCTATTTATATGTTTGATAGTGTTCTGGTTTGTGACACCTTATATATCATGGCATGTGTATGGGTGACTGTAGACAGGGTTTGGATTGGTGAATAGATTTATTGACAACTTACAGGTTGTAACAACAAATACTATATCACTATCTTTATTTCCACATTTTATAGTTCACTAGAGCACACAGTGTAGTGTTCTCAGTTTGTTACTAGACGTTTCCTGTTAAGGGCTCCAACAATGGCTATTCCTCTCCCTCTGGCTCAGTTCCTGTCTTCACAGACTCCTGTACAGAACTGACTAAGCTCTAACCTTGGCCATGCCATAGCTCAAGCGGTTAGTCACTGGCTTCCCACAGTGTCGGCCCGCGTTCGATCCTGGGTCTGGTCAAGTGGGATTTGTGGTGGACAAAGCGGTGCTGGGGCAGATTTTCTCCAAGTACTTCAGTTTCCCCTGCCAATCTTCATTCCACCAGTTGCTCCACAATCACCCTCATCTATCATCTGGGGCTGGTACAATAGGCCAGAAGTGGCCACAGTACAAGGGACTTAGTCCCACCCCACTAGCAATAATAATAAAAAAAAGCTCTAACCTTTTCCCTTGCTTAAAACGTCTTGGCATGGACCGTATAAAAAGGCACAGCTCTTCTGTTGTTGCATTCATGTCTGTTGCTGCAGGAACATGTTTACTGAGCTGTTGTCCAGAAAGGGCCTGGTATATCTGCCCATCTTGCGGTCATTACATAGCAATGGCTCTACACACTACAATATTGTAGGTGGATATCAGAGTTTTGGAGAGACATGCTGCACTTGACCCTGAAGATGGAGGCAGAATATTACTTTGAAACATTACTGTTGACCTACAGTATTATGCAATGTCAACCCAGAAGACAATGATCTGCACATTCTTGTTTTTGCATCACAGTACAGTCTCAGTAATCCAACTGTGTGCTAGTCTGACGCATCCAGTAATCTGGTATCAGGCGCCAGACAGGTGTCTGCGACCTTGTGCTGGTTTCTACAGGCAGCAGAGGCTGACTTGTGTTCATTTGAGCTTCACAAACTGATTTATTTAAACCTTCGCTAGTAGACAGTGTTTCTGTTCTTCAATACTATACATTCCTGTACAGTACTTTTCATACAGCGGTGGATTTAATGCGTGCTGAATCTGTCCAGTTCTGACAAACTTAAACATAAAACTTTTAAGTGCTAAAGCAGAAATAATTAAGAAACTTGATAAAAGGTGGAAAACTTATTAATTTTGCTAAAGAGTATGGTGTGGGATGTGACATGGTATACAATATCAGCAAAAATGAGAGAAGATTGAGTACAACTTAATAAATTTGTTATGACTCTTATCAGTTGTCTGTTGTTTTCAGTAATATGGTGGTACCTTGGTCCCATACATGTCGGATTACCAATATTGTACTGTATAATTTGAAGTGTTATTATTTGTTTATTTTTAATTACTAGAAGGTTAAATTAACAAGATTTAAACAGTTTAACAGGATGTATCTGACTGCTAAGTAAAATTGTATTAAATAAATTGAAGGATTATTTTAATTAGGGAGGATGTTAACATGTCATCCACTCATGGTGATATTCTTGAGCAGCCCTGAAGGTACAGGCACATTCAGTGCTAGTCGTAGGGACTGAAGGGTCCAGGTCAAATCAGTCCATTGAACTTGAAACGTTTTTGTATAATTAATAATTATGTAGGTAAACAACAAGTAGTTCCAGGTAGAACTCATACAATGTGCTTTACTATTGCTTAGATTTTGTCATACAGATCTTCTGTTGCTAAAGTTATGTTTAAGTCATAATGAGTTTAAGAGTACTGTATTCAGGGAAGTCACATTGTATCAGTTGATAGGTACATACAGTTGTGTTGGAAGAATCTGCTGCTTCCATTTTCAGGATATCTATCCTGAACATGTAGGCAGCAAGTTCCTTTAAAATAAGTGATACCTGTCTACCACATTACATGGTGTGACATGCTAGAAGACTGCAAGAACCTCAGATCTCACATGGTAATGAGTTACAATATAAAATGAAATTTTCTCATGGATTAGAATGTTTGCTTCATGGTAATTGTAGGATCAAATCATACTGGAATCTGGCTTTCATGACTGCTTGTAACTTAAAGTTATAGAATGTTGTCGTCTTTGTAGTCATCGTCATCATAGTGGTAGTGGTAGTGGTGATAATGATAGTGATAGTGGTATTAGTAGTATTTATTGCGTAAAACTTACTACTAATTACAAATCCCAACTCCTAAAAATGCAGCCTCAACATTTTGCTCTGTTGTCATGCTAATATGAGGGTCATACTGAAAATCATGAGCAACAATTTTTTGTAAAGTAACATGCTTTATTATTGACAAATCAAATACACCACCACAATCTACAGACCTTTCTTTATTTTTCCACATAATCGCCACTTCTTTGTACACATTTCTCCCAGCATTCTGGGAGTTTGAACATTCCCCTTCTGTAAAATTCCTTTCCAGCCATCCGAAGACACTGACGCACTGCTTTCTGAATTGTCTCTCTTGTCTCAAAACGTTGTCCACGCAGCTGATTCTTCACAAATATGAAAAAATGGTAGTTGGAGGGTGCCAGATCAGGGCTATGGGAGGGGTGTGGAAGAACTTCCCACCCCATCTTTGCAATTGCTTCCAATGTGAGGCAAGCAGCGTGGGGGCGAGCGTTGTCATGCAGGATGATGATGTTTCGTCTTGGACGTTTATCATGCAATGCACAACGGAGCTTGTGCAGCGTGTGGACATAATGAGCAGCATTGATGGTTTGCCCAGGTTCCAGGAATTCGGCCAGAATAAACCCCTCTGCATCCCAGAAGACTGTGCCCATCACCTTCGCAGCTGATGGCACTGTCTTTGCCTTCTTTCTTGATGGAGAATGCAAATGGTGCCATTCAATACTCTGCCGTTTCGTTTCAGGCTCGAAATGGTGAAACCAGCTTTTGTCAGCTGTCACAATACAGAGCAAAAAATCATCGCCCTCATGTCGATATCTCTGCAACAGTTCTGAGGTGATGGCTTTTCACTGACATTTGTGGTCTTTGGTCAATAACCGCGGGATCCAACGAGCACAAACTTTCATATAGCCCAAGCTTTCAATCCTCTCCTGTACTGCACTGTGCCCTATTCCAAGTTTTTGGGCTATTGTGTCCACAGTCACATGCCCGTCATCTTGAATGATCTCATCTACTCTTTCTTTGTGGCGTTCAGTTGAGGCTGTTCGAGGACGATCGCTCCAAGGCTCATCTTTGATGCTGGTGTTCCCATCTTTAAAATGTTTCACCCATCTTTGAACACTGCTCGCACCCATGCACACACTTCCATAAGCACACTGAAGTCTCTTGTGAATTTCTGCATCAGGGATTTCATCTTTCACAAGAAATTCAATGACAGCACACTGGCGAAACGACATATCGTCGGCCATTTTGTTAGGAGTGATACTGGTCATGTGATTGCAAGCTATTGACATCACAAGACACTCAAGGTTAACATAACAGCTGGTTCTACCTACCACCATACTCTCTTTCATCTGCTGTTCCCAGGTTGGGTGCAAAAAAAAAAAAAAGCTGCTCATGACTTTCGGTATGACCTACGTATTTAGTAATATATTGTAAACAAAATTTCATATATTAGAAATGTTTATATTCTCTCTTCATATAGAATTTCATTTCATTGGTAAAGCTATCCCTGTAACAGGCTATAGAGTCTTATAGAGATGTGTGACATCGAGGCTCCCGCATTTTCTAGATGGCTCACATGACACTGAGGTTGTCAGCCTTACGTGCCGGCAGCACTTTTACCCCCAGGAAGATTCCTGGTATGCTTTTCTGTTAGAGGTTGAGTCAACCCCAGGGCCATAGTGTGGCTGGAAGGAGTAGGTCAACTGAAAATTCCAGTGACCTCATCAGGAATTGAACCCACAGTCTTCCACTTTGTAACATAGTGCGTCAACCAACTATTCTACTGCATGTGTCACTAGTCCCATTGGTCCATTACTTATTCATGGGAGGCACGAGCTATCCTGAGTGAGGTTTCTTGTGATTTTCCTCACTCTCTCTTAGGAAATATTGGGATAGTACCTCTATTATGCCATAACTGCTTGTTTCCAGATCTTTTCCAATTCATCATTCATATTTTGTACTGTTTGATGCTGTATAGTCTAGTTATTGATGACAACATAAAATAACCTTTAAAAAATCAAAATTAAGTGAACTTTTTCACTTCATCCAATCAGAACAGGTGAGCTCATAAGCAGGATTTTTTTGTTAAGACTGGAAAGTAAACTAAAATTCTTGTAAAAATTTAACCAGGTGCACGTCTAAGTAGTTATATGACAAAATACATGTCTTATTGATGGAATAAGACTAAGCATGAAGAATGTGCTGAAATATGGATTTTCGATACACAGATAACTGCTGGAGTATTCTGACTTGAGTACTAATCAGGGAGTTTTAAAAAATATAAGAAGCACATTACCATTTCCCACATGTCGTGTGTGTGGCAGGGGATAAGACATCTGAGAGTAATATTCTTTGTCAGATATATTTAAACAAATACTGTATAATGCAAATGGATATGAAGACAGAACAGTAAATGTTCTAAATAAAGTATGGAAACCTCTCATCTGCTCCCTAAGAGGTCATAGGGTGAAATGTTGCAGTAGAATGGTTTGCACTCCTTCGAGTTCAGGAGGTATGGATTCAAATCTGAACCTAGAATCCAGCTGCCTGACAGACTTTTCATGGTTTTTCTCAGGTCATGTACCCAAATGCAGGCATAGTATCTTACTCCTTCAAATTCAGGAGGTCATGGATTCAATTCTGAACCTAGAAACCAGCTGCCCGACAGATTTTTCATGGTTTTTCTTAGGTCATGTACCCAAATGCAGGCATAGTATCTTACTCCTTCGAATTCAGGAGGTATGGATTCAAAGCTGAACCTAGAAACCAGCTGCCTGACAGATTTTTCATGGTTTTCCTCAGTTCATGTACTCAAATGTAGGCATAGTATCTTAAAGTAGGCCATGACTGCTTCCTTCCACATCCATTCCAACTTATTATTCACTAATTGCTTTACAGTTTAGTGCTATAGCTACTTGCAGCCTAAGCTGTACACACTGATGTTTGATAAAGCATACGTGAAACTGAGAAATGGGAAATTGTGTATTAGTTACTTCATTATTTGAATTCTCTTCAAATAAAAGTGAAGAATTTATGATATGCTTTAACAAGTTCCCAAATAATAGATAAAAATATGAAGTTTATACTCAGGAGGGTTACCGCAACAGTCAGATGTTAAGTATTACATTTCCATTGCTCTTGTGAACATTTTATAACAAATTTTTATTGTCTTTTCTTGTGTAGAAGTATGAACGTTTGTCTGGTGTGACACGAGGATTGGTGGCCTGCTTTGAGCAGCCCTCTCTGCGAAGTTTGATTCTGGTGCAACACCTTGGAGACCTGGTAGCATCTCTGGCACAACTGAGCTTTGCCCCACTGAAGAAGCCTGTAGGAAGTGCTTCCTCATCTTCCCCTACTGCTTCCAGTAGCAGCAAACAGGATAACAATGGGGAAGAATTTGTGATGACACCAGAGCTCTGGGGAAGGTTACAGGAGGATCGGAGTTACTTCAAAAAATGCTTCTTGTCCCTAATAAATAAATTATATCAACCACTTATAATAAAGGAACTGATTTTACTTCATGGTTCAGCTAGAAGTAAGGTACGTTGTAGACGTTCAGTTCTTGTAATGTTTATGAACAACAGTAATATTTTAAGAGCCTTCTGTATCACTGGGAGGAGCTAGGATAGCTGAATCATTGTAAATATGGGCTGAATGGCCAGGGTATGATTCCTGGAAAGGGCAGAAGAATTTTTTATACTTCACAGTGACTTCTGGGGCTCCCCCAGTCTCCTGTCCAGTTGGTACTGCGACTCTTTCCTCAGGGGTAAAGCATTCAGGGAGTGAAGCTGACCACTCACCTCCATCTAGTGCTGAGGTTGAGAATGGTGTAAAATATTATTATTATTATTATTATTATTATTATTATTGTTGTTGTTGTTGTTGTTGTTGTTGGAGGGGGTGGGTTTCCCCATACACTGCGACTAGTTTTTAATCTATTGTGTGTCCCCCTTTAATATTCTACCAGTTGCCATGCCCTTCCAGTACTGGTGCTCGCTATCAGCCCTGTTCTGCCAGCGAGGTCGGCCTTCTCTGGCAGTGGTCCCCGATACTTTCCAATCTACCGGAGGAATTGGAAAGTACTTGGGCGGGAAACTTTGCCTAATTTTGCTCAGAGGTCTCCTAGAGACAGGAGGATCTTTTACCTGCCCTAAATCTACGACACGGGACACACGGCTTGAAGTCCCTCCCAGAGGACTTGTTCCCTGAATTTTTCCACCCTTAAAAATTCCACGACCTCCGCCGGGTTTGAACCCGAGTACGTTGAGTCATGAGGTGGGAACGTTACCCCTAGACTATGGAGGCCACTTGTAAAGTATTAAAAAAAGCTATCTCTGTAACAGGCCATGTAGGCCTATGGGGTTGTGAGATGTTCAGGCTCCCAAATTTTTATAGACATTTGGCTCACAGGTGGTGGTGAGGTCAGACTTACGTGCCAGCTGCCATTTACCCCCAGGAAGATTCCTAGTACTCATTTCTGTTATAGGTTGATTTGACCCCAGGGACATATTGTGGCTGGAAGGATTAGGTCAATTGAATAGTTCAATGACCTCACTTGGAATCAAACTTGCGACCTTCCAGCTTGTGAGATTCTTTAACATAATCCTCACTCAAGTAGCTGGGCTACATCTTTTGCCACAGAAAGAGAGAGGCATGTCCATTGGCACATAGTATCGAGTTTCACAAGTATTCATTATTGCAAGGAGGTAAAATAAGTTGATTGCATTTGTAATTTTTTGAGCAGGAGGATGAAATTGGTAGGGCATGTAGTATGCAGGGATGCAAGAGAAATGCATACAGGATTTTGGTGAGAAACCCAGAAGGAAAGAGACCACTAAGAAGATGTAGACATAGGTGGGAGGATAATATTAAAATAGTTCTTAGAGACATGATGCACTGTTATGGACTGGATTGACCTCTCTCAGGATAGGGAGCAGTGAAGGGCTCTTATGAACATTGTAATGCAGTGGTTCTCAACTTTTGTCAGACCGCAGCCCAGTAAATTCTCTCTTCTATAAGGCAAGGGTCTGGTATAATTGATGCCAGGGCCCGGTACTGGACCATGGCCCAGTGGTTGAGAAACACTGTTGTAGTGAACCTTCAGATTGTGTAAAACGTTGAGAATTTCTTGCGTAGCTGAGCAACTGGTGGTTTCTCAAGAAGGGCTCAGCTCCAAGGAGTAGGTTATAGCCGACTTCCTGAGCAGCATGCTGTGGTGAATGAAGTGGGGAGAGGTTTGTTCAGACTAGTGAAACTGGATGATCAGTTATACATAAGTAACTAGCTGCCTTCTTGAAGCTGAATCCTTCTTGAGAAGCCACCAGTCATCTAGCTGTTCAAGAATTTCCCAGTATTGTTTGGAACCTGAAGGTTCATTACCATGTTCACAAGAGCCAACCACTGGTCCCTATTCTCAGCCAGATGAATCCAATACATGCCCCCCCATCTTGTCTTTTAAGGTCCATTTTAATATTATACTTCAACCTACAGACTGGTTTATTACTCTTGACATGCATAGAAATTGTAACGATTTAGACTGCTGAAGTTGGGAATTCTATCCATGTGTATACCAGTAGGTGTTGCATATTAGGTAGTTGTGGCATTGATTCCAATATGAAATGGTTGACTGATTATCATCCAGAGCAGTGCACACTTTTCCATATACACTCCAACTACTATGGTATTGATGGTGCATACACTGGTGGGATATCAACGCAGTCTCACGTACAACTTCTCTGTTATTGTTGCCTACACAAGGTATAATGTGTACACAGACTTCTCAGCAGCAACACATGTATGTCGAGATATAATTTCTGTTTTGTGTACTGCGCCGTGTTAACAAGGAAGTCAGATTTGATCCTCCCGTTCCCATATGTACTTGCAAGTTTATAAACCTTGAAGCAGCAGACGGTTTCCAACTTGTTTGTTGGGAAGTTTATGTTTAGATATAGTGTCCTAGTTCAGTCTGTTCAGTTGAAATTGTTATTACAGTGAAGTCATAATTTTACCATTCTTAAGGGACCTCCTAAAATAAGTGTCAAATCGGGGAAAAGAGAATGATATAATGTAAAAAAAAATTGGTTTTGTTTATGCCACCCCTTTTGAAGGTCATGTAGAAAATACATTGTTGGAATGCAGAGCTATGTACATGTAGATAGAAATATGGTTCTTGGTTTATTTTATGATGCTCTATGAACTACTTTTTTATGTGCCATCAGTAACATGGGATGGTGATTATAACCTATGAATGGAAAGGTTGTGGAAGGAAGTGCTCGCAGTCTGTTTCAGCATTCACCTACATAGACTGGCAAATATACTGTCACACACATATATGTCATTATAGATGGGGTTTAGGTTGGTAATAGTATTTATTTAACACTTACAGAACATAACTACAAGCAGAATTACTGGGTTTCTGGACTTTTTCTGTCGTCCGGAAATATAGGTAATAGAGGACACGAAGTTTCAGAAACTGGATCTGTTTCCGTCTTCTGGTGAGAAAGGAAGACACGTACTCAGTTTGGGATATATGTGTCACAGTATATTTGCCAGTCTGTGCAGGTGAATGCTGAAACAGACTGTGATCGCTTCCTTAGGGGGGCCCCTTAGAAAGAGATTGGCTTTTCCTAAGGCCCCGAACTGAGTAGGTGGATGTATGGATCCACGTTTTCTTGATCTTGTCACTAGCTGAAGGTGAGTGGTCAGTTTCATGCCCCTGCTACTTTACCCCCAGGGAAGAGCCCCCAGTACCCATTGGATAGGATGCTGGGTGAGCCTCAGAGCTGGTCTGGACGATGTGTAGAAGAGAGACTTTTTACCCTACCAAGACTCAGGTTGTCCAGCCCGTAGCCAGTCGCTATACCGACTGCACTATCCCAGCTCCAGTTTTAATGATAAATACTGAATGATTGATTTTCTGCAGCATGGGGTGCAGTCCTCCCCCCCAACTTGGCTGAAACGCTGCTGCATCCCGCTCCTTGTTCAGTGTCTTATTAGACCTGGTGGTGTGAGTGCATTGGTGCGTGCCATCTGTGACACCTCGTGTGACATTGGTTTGGATTGGAGCAAATTGGACACTGTAGTGAAGGTTATTCTAACTGTTCACGTTCAGCATGCAGAACAGTACTACAAAAACATTTGTACTCAGGTAAAGTTGTATTTTGTGTAGTCATATATACAGTTGGACATCACATGCTCGTAATTAAATAGATTTTAATTTTGGCACAAGGCAGATTTTGTTGCCAGTATCTGGGGATGTAAGTGTTATGTTATAATGGCCATAACATTTCTGCAATTTTTGAGACTGTAAATCTCTATTTTTGCACTGTATTTCTCAGTAGCTACTAATCATGCTCTCTTGTTCCTATTTATTTTTCTGATTGAATGAATTGTGCTTTTGCTGCATTGCTATTGGAATATTTGAAGTTCACAATGTCAGTCAGTTCAGGTGGAGTCAAATTTCCTCCTTTTTAATTCTTGTTCATGTAGTTTCATGATGATGTGTTTCTGAAACATTTTGCACACTGACAAATGGAGGAACAGTTATGAACATAGGCCGTGTTCCTCAGAACTGGCCTTTAAGTAGCAGGTGGGGAGAAGTGTGGCAAGAAGTGACAGAGCATTGATGACATCTCTGTTGAATGAGGGAGGGTGATGCACCCTAACTAAGGCTCTTTTGTAACCCATGCATGTCCTGAAGCTCATACCTGATTTGGTAAACTTGAACAAACCCACTGCTTTCTGCTGAGAACTGTCAGGTCTGGGAATATGGAAATTAGTGAAAATCTTTCTTACAGTTTGCTAACAAACGCAAACATTGCATTTAGTTTGGTAGTTCTCAATGGCTAGTTTTATTGGCTTCATTTTATATTGTAGGTAGAGTAAATTTTATAATACATTTTGTTATGGAAAAAAGACAAAGGAGTGTAATATAATACACAAGTTTTTAAATTCTGTTATACTAATTCTTACTCAAACAGAATAAAATACCAAACTCATGCTGCTAGTGCTTTGAGCCCTGCTTGCCACCTGCTTTCACACTAGTTTCTTGCTTGGTTTATTCTTTGACCCTGCAGATGGTGGTGACATTTTCCTCTGAAATGTTTGTTGACTTTCAGTAGACTACATAATGTTATATCCCAGAAGATAAAATTCTTCAAAATTAAAAAAAAAAATGTAATTGGGGTGCAACTTAAACTTGTTTTAATATAATTGTTATCTGTCTTTAATTTCAGATTGTTGAATTGTTAAACATGAGTGACAAAACGCAGTCACAGTTATATGTCACTGTGTCCCTGCTTTGCATGAAGGCCCTGTGCTCAGAAAAGCCGCTGATGTTTGAGCGTTACGTGTTGGATGTACTGATGAACCCTCTCTTAGTCTGCTGCAATGTCAGCCATCATGGCCCAACTTTCTATCGAGAAGTGCCACTGCTCTCACAGAAAGCTGCTGGCAGTTCTGCGTCACACTGTCTTGTTTCTGAAGATGAATTGTCAAGGAGTATCAGCAATCTTCACAAATGCTTTGTTAGTGGCGTGTCTCCCTTGCCATCAGAGCATCTGTTTTCAGTGGCTTCTGTGCTGTTTCTTTTGCATCTGAAGATCTGTCAAAGTGCTACTCATTTAAAAACGAAAGTTGAAGAACTGCTTCTGAAGTTCCTCTCAGGTTGTAACCAGAAACAGTTACATACAGTTTTTAATGCGTTTCTCTTTGGTGATCAAGCAGAGGGGATGCTTGAGATGAGTGAGAGGGTGGAATTTCAGTTTGGGTCAACAGGAGGTGTTGAAGTGAAGCTTAGGAAGGATCCTAAGAAAGACTTGTGTTCTGAGTACGCTGGGGATTGTATTGTGGAGTTACTAGAGAAAGGAGACAAGAAGGGAGATGTCACCAACAATTTGTTTGTGTTCCTCTTGCGTCTTCTGTCTGATCCAAAATCTGACCTTGCACTGTTAGAAAGTGAGAGAAGTAAGTTAAATAATGAACTTCTAGAATTGGAGGATGCAGTCATTTTAAATATTGTTGGACGATCTGAAAGAAACGTTGTGGCTGTGAAACTTCTAGCTATTTTAGCTGAAAATCCTGCTGTTCATGAAAAGCTTACGGAAGATCCAACCCATGTTATCTTCTTTGTTCAGTATCTATTGGAAAGAGATGCTAACCTTCTGACAAGGAAAGATTTTGAGCACAGTGCTGAAGACCATGACACTGAAAGTCTATTTATGATCTTGATGGTACTCAGTGTTGTGGTTAATAATGCCAGTACAAGACATATAAACTGGGAGCCCTTTAAACGACTTGTTGAACCACTGCGAGTGATCCGTGATAATGTAACAAATGAAGAATTGAAAATGTTTACTGATGAAGTTTGCAACAAGATTGTAACGCATGGGGTTGTACAGCGATCTGCTGTGCCACGAGCCTGCAGTAATGCAGCACAAAGTTCTACTGCAAATAAGCCCAAAAGTGAAAGGCATGGAAAGAGTTCATCAAATAATGAAGCACCTGCCACCAAACGTAACACTCCTCCCAACTCCATTAAGGAGGAAGTCTCCTGTATGAAGAGTAATGCATGTAGTAAAGGTCCGGTAAAGGTAGAATCAAAGAGGGAGAGTCGGTGTAAACAAGCTCTCTTTGATGTTTGTGACCCATTGCTTCCTGTTAGAGGTCACGCATTAATCGAGCTTGCCAAACTCATATCAAGCAGTGATAAAGAAGCCCAGCGGCATCGAAACCAAATTCTTCGTATATTTCAAGTAAGTACTGAATTTTAAAGAAATTACAGTATTGGAGTATTATGCACATATAATATATTGCAGTTATTTTCTGTGAAACTAACTATGATTGGTAGTTAGAAAGTAAAGGAAACCAAATTTGAAACAAGATTTAATAAGGCTTACTGTATCAGAGGTTTGTCATACACCAAATTTGTTGTTCAATATCTTAATAACTCTTTCAGGAGAACTTGAAGCACGAGGATTCATTTATCTACTTGTCGTCTATCAATGGCTTGGCTGTAATGGCAAATGTGTTTCCCAATACAGTAATTAAAGCTCTTGTGGAGGAATATGAAGAGATGAGAACAAGAAGGAAAGTGACAGATAACAGCAGTTCAGCAGTACTGAAGATGAAAGTGGGGGAAGTTCTTGTCCGTGTGACGAAGTTACTGGGTAGATATGTCTTGTAGTCAGTGTACTAAGCAGCCATTTACTGTGAAGATTCCTGTCTCATGGGTTGTAATGGCACATAGTCTGGAAGACATTTCCCAGCATTTTGGAGACACCTGCTGCAGCACTCTTCAGGGTTGAAGGCAGCAGGTAAATGTCTTCCAGACTATGGAGTATCATACCACAGAATACAGTAATCTTCAGTGTACTAATTATTTGATAATGATCACAATTATTTAAGTGTTAATTATGTAGCAAGCAGCAACTTGCATGGGTTACTCTTTGGCTGTGAAGATGGAGGCAGTACATTCCTGTAAAATGTTGGTATACATCTACCAAACTGTGTATCATCACATCCAACAAGATAAGTACTGCTCGAATTTTGAGTTGCTGTCTTTGGTGATACTGTGTAAAATGCTACAATTTTCAATTGCCCAAATTTTCTGTCAGAGCTTGTAATATATTTGTTTTGTTTTTGCAGGAGATCTCGTTCCACCATACAAGGCGATGCTGCTGAATGCTTTCCTGGTTGGCACAAAAGATTCTGATCATTTTGTAAGGGCATCGAGCCTTTCCAACCTGGGAGAGGTTTGCAAAGCATTAGGCTTCAGGATTGGACCTGTTGTGACCGAAGTAAGCACATACATCAATTGCCTGCCTGAGGAGGTATATACAGTGCAGCCTTGATATTATGAGCTTTTATAAAATTCACAGAACTGCTCGTTCTAGCAAATGCTCATACTATCTGAAAGTGGTTGAAATACTAAACTACAAATACATCCTCATCACCACTCACCTGTATGTCTTCATGGCATGGTGCTTAATTAAGCCTAGGGACAACTTCCATTTACATAGTTTGCAGTATCACACTCATGTCTGAATGATATTGCAGGCATGACAGTATTTCTTCTCCTTTGGAGCAGTTGTAATGAGGATATGAGAGTAATGTAGAGTAATTCAACACTCATCATCGTTTTCATTATTTGAATCAAAGGGTAGCAACTGTCTTAAACTTATACATCCTCTTATACTTGCAACCAACTGCTAACTTGCAGTCCTTTATGATGAAAAGTGCTATCCACTATTTGTTATACACTTTCATGTCCCACCCATATTGTGCCACAATTCTTCATTTGTGCGTTAAAAAAAGAAGCAGAGCTATCCCTATAACAGGCTGTGAAGACCCATAGGGTTGTGAGATGTCAAGGCTCCTACATTTTCTACACAGTTCAGCTCGCAGATGGTGGTGACGTCAGCCTTACGTGCCGGCCATCCTTTAACCCCCAGGAAGATTTCTGGTACTCATTTCTGTTAGAGGGTTAGTTGAACCCATGACCTTCTGCTTTGTAGCATGGTGCCTCAACCAACTACGTTACAGTGTGCCCCCATTATATATATACATGAGAATAAACAAAGGACACAGCATACACGTAACATCATAACGCATATAAGCCCACACACCACCAAGAATGACGACTCCCATCTGCGGGAAGAATTGACAACCAACAACGACTTATGACAATTTGAATTAAATTTTAAATAGCTTAATAGTGATTTAATCCAAACATAAGGAATCTACTGTGGGAAAAGTGATAATTCTTGTGCTGCATATAGTCTGTTGGCATAGTCAATTACTTTACATGTTTATGTTTTTATAGGACAACGAGTGCCATCGTAACTAAAACCTATGACAATAATACGAAACATACATTTGTGAATAACACAACTGAAAGTGAACATCGAACCAGCTTAATTAACAGTGTCTTCTGCTGTATGAAAAGTGCCTCTGATGATGGTTTTAATTAAACCGAAACATGTAAGGCAAGAATAATAAAAGTGATGTGACCTCTATTACCGCACTGGACGGAAAATTCTATTAACTTTCTAGAATAAACAACATTGATGTGCATTGACCTTCGGTAACATACTCGGCACACAGAGCAGTTTAAATTTCACCACTACTGTATGAACATGAATATACTGTGTTATGGATTCTGGATGCCACATTGGGATTATGCTGAACTTTTTCATGTTATGTGCAGAAGGGATGGATGTGAAACAACAGTTGCACTTCACTGTAAAATGCATGTTGTTATGTAATGGCACATAAACTGTACACGAACCCGTAACTCTTTTAGTTTTCAAACCTAATCAGTTCAGTGCATTTAAGTTGCCATACCCATAATGAAAATAACATGCATGGATAGGACACAGAGTCTGTAGTTTGTGTGCTGATGATACTTTAGTGGCACAGGCCTCATCTCGTTATGTTCATAACACAGTCAGAAACTGAGATAGCAAAATCAGTTTTAGCAGTATTTACTCATGAAAAAGGGAACAGTGTTAATTTTCTTAGGTCTAATATATAGTCTATGTCAGTATATCAGTATTTCACTTTTTACAAGCCACTGAGTTCACACAGATGTATTATTTCAAGCTTCATATCAAAGTCAGGGAGCCAGGATAGCATAGTTGGTATAGTGACTGGCTATGTACTGGATTACCAAGGGGTCAGATTTAAGTTCTGGTAAGGTCAAGAATTTTCTCTTCTCCATGTCTTCCAGACCGGCTCTGGGGCCCATCCAGCCTCCTATAGAATGGGTACTGGGGGCTCCTTCCCCAGGGGTAAAGCGGCCAGTGTGTGAAGCTGACCGCTCACCTCTGACTAGTCCCAAGGTCAGGAAAGTGTGACACTATAATCCTCTCCCTGATACACCTTCATGGCATAGTGCTTAATTAGTTAAGCGCAAGGACAATGTTACCTGTTACTTTTACTTGTGTATCTAAGTCTAGGCTGTTCTGTCATGTTGCCACAATTAGGAGGCTTAAAGAAATTAACTCTGTGCCATCCAAAACGCAGTAAGTGTTTGAGGGACAGAACCTTAGACATATGTGCTGTGTTGTTTTCTGTGACATCATTGTCCAACCTAGGCTATGGGGAAGGTCAGAGGAAGGGGGGGGGCCTGTGTGACAAGGACAAGAAGAACCTGCACATTGCCTTTGTAAACTGTCATAGAATTTAACTGGCCAAACAGCATGATACATATGAAATAAGCTAGTGAACTGAAGAGGAAGTTTAGAGGATGTCTTGTTGTGTAAATTTCTCAGCGGGTAAGAGGGGATAAGCTGCTCTCAGACTCAGGAACATGAACTTTCTCCTACATAGGGATAGGACTGAGCTAGAGATTATTTAAGAAATAAAGGTGGAAGTACAGTTTGAGAAAAGGTTACAGGGAAAGCTAGTTAGGAATTGCCTGTTATAACAGAGGTGATGGAAAAAGACCCTCATTTTATGTTTGTTTCTATGTTCATGTAACATTAAGAAATAGGCAGTTCCAAAGTTTTTTGTCACTGTAATGAAATCCGCATTATAAGCCATATTTATTAAGTCATTCCACATGCGTTTTGTAAACTTTGCAATAAATGTTCTCAGAATATTTGTGTACGAGCAGGAGAAGCTTCAACTGCCATGTAAAAACATTTGTCTGAGATAAGTATACAGCACAGTTATATAAAGTGAGAAAGTTGAGCAGGTATAGTGACTGGGCTTACATGATAAAGGTATTAGGGTTCAGTTCCCGACAGGGCTAAGATATATTTTTTTCTCCACAGCATTCAGGTCAGCTTCCAACTCACTGGGTACCAGAGCTAAAGTGGCCAGGGCATGAATCTGACAAGACAGACAGTTTCATGATGTAATTTTAATTGATTGTGATTTATTAAGACCTGTGTTTGATGTAAGAAAAACCCATTCCCCCCACAGGTTCATTAAACAGGGATTTCATTGAATATCGGTTTGTTCACAGAACTTCCCTCTGGGTGGCACATGGATTTGTTTTCTGCTGGTATTGATAGAATTTTGGAGCAATATGAAAATTGAACACTGCTGTTGAACAACAGTTATAGACTTAAATACTCTTTAAACTTCAAATTATGCAGCCATGTAGCAGCCGGGAAGGAAATTTGTATATGACCTTCAGATTGGAATGTAGGAATTATGTTAAAATATCGCCTTAACAGTGACATTGTTCAGACTGGAGATACTAAAGTGTGACTTAGTTTAAAAGAGGTGAGAAGACAGCAGACTGAGGAGACTTAGTGAGTGATGTAGTGAACTGTCGAGCACCATGAATTTGCAATAACACTATAATTGTAGTTACCGTTTGTAATACAATATTTAACATATTGTAACATATTCAGTGACTAGACACTTGGTTTAAACTGGCTGTCAGATTTATTGGACTCTTACAAACAGTAACTACAATTATAGTGCTATTGCACATTCATGGTGCTCGACAGTTCACTACATCACGCACTAAGTCTCCTCAGTCTGCTGTGCTTTCACTAGTCTTCTGTTGGTAGCATCTTTGCACTACGGAGTCCTAAGCTTCTGTGTTCATGCCCTTACTGGCTACCAACCATCTCATAGTTCCTCATGGTCACAACTCCTGGCCATTGAATCCCAGCCACATCTGGCCACCACTTGATATCACAGGCAAACACCCACTGCTAGCTTAGAAGTCATCTGCCTTGGAACTAAATATTACATTTGGTTCCCAATATATAGCTTCAACGTGGACCCAACAGAGAATACCACCTCGAACAGTTCCTGTCTACTCTTCACAGATTCATAAACTAAACTTTGTCCCGCTTATAACTATCAGCATGGACCAACAGAAAAAATCATTCCTCTATTGTTGCATGTGTGTATGTTGCGGGCATTATCTAGCAGTGGTTGCTTTTTACAGACTACATCCTGTGGTTGTGATATAGAAGTATAACATAATACATGTGTCTACTGTATATTTCTAAACTATCCCATGCACAGCTTTAATACTAAAATAAGGTCTAAAGCTCTCATGCAGCCAGCCAACTAACCGTTTGACACGGCTGATGGCCTGAAAAATTTTTTAGAAGGTTTGCTGTAGTACGTGGATGTAGGCCCATTTGTTTATGAGCACACTTTGATATGGAGATTAAATTGCAGGTATTAGCATGATTTCAATTTATATTTAACTGTAGTGTTGTCAGTGTAGGAACGCATCTTTCTATACATGATATTGTAACGTGTTTTTGCCACTGAAGATGCCGTTCAGATCGTTAATTGGTTTATTTAACAACCTACAAGTCTTGGCTACAATTAATTATAGCACTGTTACGGGTTTCCACACTTTACAAACCTTACACACAAATCTCGTCACACTGTCCTCAGTAGTCTACACGTATTCACAGTACGATACAGGCGCTATACAAATGTCACTGTATTACACACTCCCAATTACTTCTCTTGTGAGCCAAGCATCTGCTTCTCAGGCTATCACTTCTAATCACATGCGTGTCCGGTTCTTCTTTCCGCGACTGCTGCTAGATTCAAACTGTCTTCGTAGGCAGCATAGTTCTCTTATAAACCCTCAGCTGGACAACGGGAAAACGCCTTGCTTCCTTGTTGCCTAGTCGCCTGTTTACCGGTGTTGCTGACAGCACTGTCTAGAGTTGTTTCCTGCTGTGCAGTAACTGTGACATCCCTTGGTCACGCCACCATGGGAGTGGGCGGGGTGTTGACTGGCCTATTACCGTAGCAACGGCAACGCTCCGAAAATGTTACGTCACCGCTGGCGGGGTAGGGGATGGAGTATTGACTTGCCTGTTACCGTAGTAATGATAGCGCTCCGATGCCACCACGTCACTGCTGGGAAGGGAGGGGGTGTCCTCCATAGCGCAACACGTCACAATATTTTTGTCCCATAAAGCCATAAGGGCAGCCAAAGACTGAGCGTTTGAGTAATTTCCCCTCATACATAATTGTAATATGTATCACATTGTCTTGGAACAAGTCCATGATAAGAATTAGAGACTGTGCACAAGTTTATCATAATAATTTTGTAGTAAAGGTAAAAGTGCCATTTTAGTTTAACATCTAAGTTGAATTCTGCAACATTTCTTTAAATATTTCCCCAGTAAAAAAAACATTAAATTTTAATTAGGTAAATAGTGTTATTTTTCTGCATATACTGATATTTTATGCAGTGAACCGTTTTATAAACAGAAGCTTCCACTTCCATATGCTGAAAACAGCCCAGTGCTGAACCAGAAATGAAGCCCTCAGTTTATGGACCAGGGTGTGATAATGCACTGCCTGGCTAATGAGTGTGACCGTGGCGGAATGATGATGAGAAAGAGAATACTTGTGATACCCAGGAAAGTGTCTTTGCCACTTTGTCCACCATGATTCTCACCTGAAGTTGTACTTGGGCCTCCACTATCAATTGTCTATTACTGACTGATAAAGCAAAACAAAAACTTTGTGGTTTTAGTCTGCAAGTGAACTATACCGACCGAGCAACCACCGCTTTTTGGTGAAGTTAGTGCCAACTTTAGCCGATAGAGGGTGTCACGTGGTCAGCACAATGAATCCCCATGGCCGTTAATTTTGGTTACTGATTGATTCATTCATTCATCAGTAATCTGTCAAGACGACAGGTCCACAGTCTCTTCCAAAACAGTTCCTCCACTTGATGCAACCTAGAGCTTTCTCCTTCAAATGATAATATCCTCTTCTGTCCCCAAGGTCATCCAGCATCTTCTTACATCTTCTTCCTCGTCTTCTGGTCACTTCTATCCACCCCTCTATCTTTCCTTCAATAACTTCTTTTAGAAGGCAGTTACTGTGTAAGATATGACCAATCCAATTAGCCTTCCGTCCTTATTTCTTTTAGGATATTCCTCTGCTCACTGACTCTAAATAACACTTCTTCATTTCTCACATAATCGGTCCAACTGATCTCCATCCTCCAACACCACATTTCGAAGCTTTCCAGGTGTTTCTGATCTACTGCCCTAAGTGTCCAAGTTTCAGCCCCATACAAAGCCATGCTCCAAATGTAGCATTTCAATAGTTTCTTTCTCAAATTTAAGTCCAATTTGCTGGTAAAAAGATTCTTCTTCTTGCTAAATGCAGCTTTTGCCATTGGCAATCCTAGATTTAATTTCACATGTACACCTTCCATCATCTGTTAACAAGCTACCCAAATATTTAAAACATTTCACATTCTCCAGTTGTTTTTGGTCTATCTTTATTGTGACTGGGATTGATTGTCTCAAAATTTTCATTACTTTTGTTTTTTCCACATTCATTTCCATGCCATAGCACCTTCCAATTTTGATTAGTCTATCAATCATACCCTGTAGCACAGTTTCTTCCTTAGCCATTAACACAAGGTCATCTGCATATTTCACAGTTTGAATAATTTGCCCTCCTAATTTGAAGTCTCCAAGCCCCTCCAGAGCTTCCTTGGTAAGGCATTCGCTGTACAAGTTGAACAAAATTGGTGATAAACAACTGATTGATATCAGTTTAAAAATGGTAGGAGTACATTTCTGTCTTTAGTCTTCTAAAATATTTTGCAAAAGATATAATCTTTTTTTTTTTCTTTTTGCAGATTCTTATGTGTATCCGTAGCATTATTCAGTCGGATCCTGCACTGGAAGTTAGGAGAGCTGCTGTACTAGTCATTTCACTTCTGTTGCAGGGAATTGGTCATGATAATCTGAAGGTATGTAGTGTTAAGTTTCCTTTTTGTTTAATGGTTCATTTTACAATGCCTCCAGGACCACATTCTCTACAGCAGCAGCTGATAGGATGACAGATGAATGAATGTTGAATTGGAATTGTTTTGGAAGGAAGCAGTAATGACCTGACTGAAATATCTGCCTCATATTTGCCTGGAGGGACAGAAGAAAACTTTTGAAGACCTCAGTCTAGATGGTGGCCCAGCTGAGATTTGACCTGAGTACCTTTCAAATACAATGCTTCATCAACTGGACTAGCCTCGTTGCTGTTAAGTTCTCAGTTCACAGCTAAATTCATGTAGTTGGGTATAAGCAGGAAGCTGAGTACTGACAGTAGCAAATTTACTGTTGTGTATTTAATTGTGTTTTAAGCATATAAACCCAGGCAGGCACAGGTAAATAAAGACTAACATACATATTACTATCGTTTGAAAACTCAAATTCTATCAGATGTATTTGCCGCTTAAAAAGTGAAAAGTCTGTGGTAGGATTCTGTTCATGAGAAGCAGTTGAAATGTCCAGACGCCAAGATAAAGGGCTACAGCAGTTTGTATTTTACTGAATGATCTTTTATGTTTTCACTTAATAAGACTTATTACTAAATATAAGGACAAACTGTGACAATGAATATTCCTATGCTTTACATTCATTATGTTATGGGTTTAAAACATGAAGAGCTTGGCACTGCTGCTTTGCTGTCCTCTTGTAATAATTGTTATACTCAACACTGTGAGAGCCTAACATACATTTACTTTCTATGTCATACACTGAAGCATTTTTTCCTTGCATTCTTCTACGGCTAACGGCTCGAAACCCGTAACTACTGTTGCTTCTATGAAACATTGGCTACATGTTCATGTGGCCCACAGGTTCCCACCATACATAGTTTACAGTTCAGTCTCTGTGTGCTTCCGCAGTCCCTCATTGGTTTTCATGTTAATTTATTATACATTCAGATCAGTTGTTGATTGCAGTAATCATCATTTGAGATATCACACACCGTAAAGGAATACCAGGCCTTTGTTGTGTATTGAATGAAAGTGTTTCAGATAAAAGTTACAATCTTAACAATGTAACTGTTATATAAGCTTCCAGTTTTTGTCATATTGGCCCCCTTTTGAGTAAATTGACATTTGGTTAAGCTTTAATTATTGATCCTCATTACAAAGTGGCACCAGAATCCATTGTGTAGATTTAAGGACAGAATATGTAGACTGATAAGACCTCCATATTATGTAATAATTTTATATACTTTATGCGTGGATTACATAAGATTATATATTTGATTATATCAAATGAGGGTCTATCAAAAGCTCCCACTATGTCGAGGAATGCTCCTAAGGCAATATCCTTGTGTTCAATCACACTTTCTATGTGTGTTACTGCATTATGTAGTGCACTTTCGGTAGATTTACCTGTTTGGTAGGCATGCTGGTTTCGGTGTAGAGGATATGTCCTCAATGCCCCGTCCCTGATATGCCTATCTGCTATTTTCTCCATCGTTTTCAAAAGGAAAGATGACAGGCTGATAGGATGGTAAGCCTTAGCCTTGGTGTAAACTAGTTTCCTGGGCTTTGGGATAAATGTCACCTTAACTTGCCTCCAGGCTGTGTGGATGAAACCATATGCCATGCAGGCTCTATATGTGAGGCATAGGTGTGGAACTGAGAGTTCTGTCCCATGCTGTAAAAGTGCCAGTGCAATTCCATCTGTTCCTGCTGACTTAAATGGTCTAAACGTATTCAGTGCCCATCTGATTTTTGATTGATTAATTATGACTTTGGCCAGGTTCCAGTCAATCCCGTTTGTCTTGCTTTGGCAAGTGCCCAGGTTTTGCTGACCCCTCCATCATCCAAATTATCAATCAGTTTTGAATCTGGAAAGTACACTTCATTCAGTGTCTCCCTTCCTGTTTGAGTATACTGCCTCTTAGGCAGCTTAATCATGCTGACCTTATTGGTTGCCTGTTTTGCCATGATTCTCATGAGTCTGACACTGCCTGGTACATCATTGATCTCCTGGCAGTGCCTCTTCCATGAGGATTGCTTGGCTTTCCTTATTTCTTTGTTGTAACAGGTAAGGGCTTTTTTATAGGTGTCTCACTGCCCTGTCCTTTTAGCTGTATTAAACAGCCTTCTTGTTTTGGTTCTAAGCCCACTCAGCTGTTTATTCCACCAAGGCACTCTCCTTGGTTCGCAAGTGGTCCTAGCCGGACAATTCCTATTAAAGGACAAGATAACAGCCCGTTGCAACTGGTCAATTGTAAGTCATTGTAAGTCCCTGGGCCTTTTTGGAGTTATGGCCGTTTCTGTAGGGGTACTGCCCTCTGACCCTGGCCTCTTAAAGGTACTGGTGGGGGTTTCTCCCTGCTTGGACGAGCCTGCATTTCCTGGTTGCTGACTGCCCCCAGTTCCTGCTATGCTTGCCCCAGCTTTTTCCAACTTCCGTCTGGCGCATCCAGACAAGGCTTTTTTCGCTAGACGGGGTCCACCTACTCCAGAGACTAGGTGTCCCAATCCTTCTCCTACTGCATGTATGGTAGAGGTACTAGCCCCCTGTAGTGGTATGTCAGTACTGCTGACTCCCAATAGAGTTCTTGGTTTGCCCTCAGGAAGGTCCTGAACCAGTGGTTTGTCCCTGCCTTTGGCTGAAAATTCAACAGCAGGTTCTCCGGCTGCATCTGGGTCCTTTAGTGGTTCACAAGAGCTTCCATCCCCCTGCTGAAGCATTTCTCATAGGGATCCCCTTGGAGGGGGGTCCCTCTTCAGTTTAAGGTCCTTACGACCGGTTTTGTTTTAGGTTCCTTTCATTTTGGTCCCACGAGTTTTGGGGAGGTAAAAGGTCGCCACCCCATACTGGTGGAAGGCATAAATACAGTGGGGTGCTGCCTGGTGCCCCGAGGGGATCGTTCAAGACACTGGCTAATTAGCACCCCAGTGCCATGCAGCTCACAGCACGATGCCTCACACTTCGGCTTAGATGGTCTGGTTCTGTTGAATGAAACCCTCACAAGCCTCCAGGGCCCAGAGTGCTTATTCGGGGGGAGAAGTGTATCCCAGATGATTAATGGGAGTGCGACACCAGTTGGTCATGAGGTTGCAACCAGGGCACCTTACATGAGAAATTCGCCCCTGGGGGTAGCTTATGAGCTCCCCCATCCCCATCCCTCCACATGGGTTGGTCAAACCGTTTTAGAGTGTTGAGCCCTAAGGCTTGTGGCACCTTATCGGTACTCTAGGGAGACAACTCAAATAGCCGAAGCTACCCTATAGGAGTGCTCTCCTGCATTCGTCCCTGGTACACTGTAGTGACACCCAAGAGTCATTATGCCATCGCGTGGGAGGCTCCGGTCATATAGCCATCGCCCTTTATGGGAACTCAGTTGCCAGTGCCGGAAGGTCATACTGATCCAACCCCCAAGACTGCCGTTCTCTGGCGGAACCATGAGGAGGTGTCCCAATGCATCCCTGGTCCATGATATGGCCCCACCAAAGACAGCCATGGCTCTGCCAACCTCACCAAGGATGGTGTCATTACCACCACCACCAACACAAATATAAGTGCGACAGTCTTCACAGTGTTATATCCCAGAAGATAAAACCCTTCATAACGACCGCTGTGCAAATCACAAATCCTGTGTTAATAGTGTTTGTTTGACAACACCCATGGGGATTATTTCTGATGCCTCTACTTCTTTACATAGAACAGTCCTTCAGATGGTTTCATTTGAACAACCTTCATAATTACTCTTTTAAGTGTATTCTTGTAATGTTATTCACTGAATTACAGGTCGTAGAAGATATTCTGCTGGATTTATACAGGACTCTGAAAACACTGTATCAGCATGAAGAAGATGATATTATGAGAATTCATGTTCAGCTGGCATTGGAGGACTTGAATAAATCTGTCATCAAATTCTTGTTTCCGCAACCCAAGCTGGAGAAGAGAATATATGTGATAGATCCTCCAGAATCATAGATTCTGCACAGTATAGTGTTGGAGATTGATTCTCATGTAAATGTGATTTATGTAACTAAAGATTATTTGTTTTGTGAACCAGTGTTGGGTTGAGAATTATCTAGATAATGTCGATGCTTAATTAGAAATGTACGTAGGATTACCAGTTTCCCCATGCCAAAGATTCTTTCAGTCTCTTTCAGCCAGCCACAGCGATTTCTGCTGACTGAATGCTGTTTACCCGAATTCTTGTCTGCCATTTGATATGCAGGATTGCTACACAGAAGTGTGTATGTTACATTTCCTTGTTAACAGTTATACAAAGAAGCAAATACAAGATCCAGTTGGACATGTCTGTTATCAGATATGTAGTGTTTGGTAAACAGTGAATGTCATATTGCAGGTCTTACCAGAACACATTTTGAAACAGACACGAAAGTTCTTATACACATCATTTAAAAATTAGCAACTGTTTTTATCTTAAATATCATTATTGGCAGTCAGTTCAAGAAGTTTGACTTAACTGGTTTATCCGCTCTCTACCCCCCCC